>NC_044361.1:12032278-12332278 GCF_007364275.1 Archocentrus centrarchus | reverse complement strand
ATCAGACATCCTGCTCACCCAACCAGTCACCGACCCCCTCTCCACATGGCTCCCCCAGGGTCAGTGTCACAGATGATAACTGGCTTGCCAACACCAACCAGTACACCAACTCTGCCATCGTGGCTGCCATCAATGCTCTAACCACAGATGGAGTGATAGACATGGGGGAGGGAATCCCAATCAAGACGCGGAAGACCATGCTGGACCACTCAGCCTCCATGAGTCTGAAGGTGGAACCTGGAGGCGAGGAGCTGGGTCCCGATGGAGAGCTCTGCCATGAGGACTATCCCTCCCGCCTGGCCCTCAAGAAGGAGAGCTATTGTGCGGGGTTCCTGGATGTGCCTCAGCATCCATACTCCTGGTCTAAGCCCAAGACTTACCTCGGGTAGGTTGAGCTGCACCTGCTGTGTCAAAAATCTAAATTCAGCAATTCTATATCAGATACAATCTACATGTTCAGAAATTGAAACCAGCAATTTTGCCTAAAAATTATCTTCAGAACAGTTGCGCGCATGTGTCTGTGCTTAAGACAGATTTATGGTTCCAACATTTAGTCTGAGGGTCATGATTTTCTGAAAATTATAATTCATCACATACCATCACTTACATTACTCCATTGTTCTCTTTTTCCCCCACACTTATGGTGTTTTTTATTTATTGTGAGGACAAGATTGTTTTAGTTTATAATCTTCAAAAGGCATATCAAAAGACAGAAATTCAAAGTTACATGCCCTTCACTTTCAAAGGAGTTCCCTTTGAAGATCAGAACTATTTCATAAATCGTATTTCACATCGAGGAGTTGCCCAGCATGTGTGTGCCGCTGTTGCTATTGCAACCCACACACAAATATAAGAATGAAAACAGTCACATTTGCACACACTCAGACAAATAGACTCTTGCACTGAACAATAGTATTGATTTTTGTCAATTGAGCAAAGCAAGCTTTTTTTCTTTTTCTTCCCTTGTGGCATTTTTTTTCTAAGCCAATAACACACTTTCCTGTCGGAAATCAAGTGTTTGATTAAGATACTGAGCAACAGGAAGCAATGGTGACAGGGCTGGCTGAAGGGGAAGCAGCCTGTAAGTTAATCAGCCAGCGCGCTCCACTGGTTTGTCGCGCCATCAGCCCATCTTTTTCTGTGTAACTAAAGTGATGTCATGCACTGAATAGGCAGATAAAGTCCTGCGGGGGGAAATCAGTTCATTTTGGGTCAACAAACAGCCCGCAAGTTCCACAAAGATGCCAGAGATTGGTTACAGTCGAGCCACTCTTCAGGTCAGGGGTTTGCGTTTACCAGGCATCCGGCGCAGAGAAATATTGTCTTGCACATGTTTGTTTTGGTTTAGATATCTCCACGGTGTTCACATGGGAAGCTTTGACTCCCCATCAAGAGAACAATGATGTTGAGGGAGGCCAGCTGTAGCTCTGAGAAAGAGATATCATGCTCCGAGGCAGGGTGTGCAGCTGACCTTATTCCATTGTATAACTCCATTGTCTTCAACATTAGCTGGTAGTGTTTTATAATTTTACAGTTATCAGCTTGAAATGGAAGTACATTAAAAAGCTGCCTGATTGTGAGGCAGTATAAGATTTGTTTTTGTGCCCTAGAAATGTCTTTCCTCCCACTGTCACTTTCTTAACTCACTGCGTCTTTTTCCACCTGTCACCATAATGCAAAACACACTGCTCTGTAACCAGGGCACATTTGTCTCTGATTTATTTAAAAAAAAAAAGGGGGGGGGGGGGGCAATAATTATTACCCAGACCCAAGGAATTACACACGTCAGGGAATGATTTCAATTGATTAGATTATAGACTATGATGAAATGGAGAGGGATCAAGCCAGTTGGATTGTAATAAAGTGTTCCAATTTCAGGCTAATTTAAAGCAAGTTTAGTTTAGACTTCTTGACAGTGATAGAACCCCAGATCCCTGGAAAAAATAAATAAAAATTATATATATATATATATATATATATATATATATATATATATATATATATATATATATATATATATAGTCAAAATTTTGGACACACATTTGGCTGACACTTTATATACTTAGTTCATACTTTCGCAAATTGAATGAAAACCAAAATAGAGAAAACAGAAGATGCATAAAGAGACAATCATTTGCCATATGCCTTCATTTATTTATTCCAAGTGAAGTGGAAATGTAAGACTCACTGTTTTTCAGTCAGACACTGGGTGTTTAGCCCAGAAAGTCAAAATCTTTGGACTATTTAAATATGAGTTCACCATCCTGTTGAAAAGTGGGAATTATACACAGTGTTATTCTCACCTAATAATAATCAATGTGTCATGTAATTACAGCCCATCTTTGCCAGCACTTGACTGGCAGCTTCCATCCTGCTCCGGCCCATACAACCTACAGATAGAGGTGCAGCCAAAGTCCCACCACAGGGCCCATTATGAGACCGAGGGGAGCAGAGGAGCCGTGAAGGCGCTGTCTGGAGGACACCCCGTGGTACAGGTATGCTGCCAGCACTATGCTCAGACAGCAAATGCTGCTGTTGTGCACATTTTTATTTACCAGAAACAAGGTTAGCTTTGTAGTTTAAACTGTGCAATAATTTGCTGTCATTACAGCATAAGTGGTAACAAGTGCACGCTGATTAACAGCAGTTTTCTGTCCAACACCAATCTGGTGACATGAATGTCTGGCTGTTGCTTATTTTATGACAGCATGTAGTCACAGAGAAAAGTCAGAACAGCCTTGACATTTCTTTCATTAGTCCCAGCTTTGATGTTCTTTTGCTGTTTTCTTTTTCTACTAAGAAAAATCTTGAAATGAGATTTGGTTGGTTTGACTGTGTTTAAATATAAACTACTGTATGTGATTGCTGCTCAAACCATCCACAAATTATCAGCAAACCTTTTACTCTGTTCCTGTCTCTTAAGATTAAAAGGAATCTGTTATGATCACTTTCAGCTCAAGCCACTACTAGAGTAGATTTCACAGTTCAAAATCATCTTTATTTATCTGGCAGAGGGCCACAGTGAAGCCCCTCAAATTAGTGAGTACCTGAAGCAAGCTGTTTTAGCGCCTTTGAGCCATTTTTTTCCTCCTCAGAAACAGAAGGGTTTGAACAGCAGGTGGGTGGAGCTTCTGTGCTTGCAGATCTCCTCTACGGATTCAAGATCTTTCATTATGCAACCAAAGATCATAGAATGGTATTGCAGATGTAGTCACCTTATTCTACATACAAACTACACAGACAAAAATTCCTGCCTACCTAACTAGATTTTAAAAATGCAGACCTGTCTTGTAACCTTTGACTGCAGCTATGCAGTACTTATATTACTTACATTGCACACTATATGTTTCAGCATTTCCTCATATGCTGTGTTTTTAATGTTCCCTGAAGCTGACAGGTTAAACTGCTTGCTGTAATAAGTCACTGTGACCAGCAGCAGTGCATGCTGACTGATGGAGGACCAGCGCCCCTCACTATTGTATTTGGCAGACACTTAAGGAGCACACGTCAGTCCCGCTAGCAGAACAACACAGAGCTCCTTTCTCAGCTATGCTGTCATAACACCGTGCTGACGTCTCAGTTTGCACAAGGCGGGGATTTAGTCGTGTGTGCATGCCTTTAAGGTTAAGGGTAAACTTGCCTTTGATGCAGCTGATTTGCACAAACTATGTTTATACCACTAACTGTATAGGTATTAATCGGTTTTGTTCAAGGAAGGATTGAATGATGCACCAACCCTGCAAAAAAATAAATAAATAAAATAAAAATAATTATATATAAAAAAAAAAAAATATATATATATATATATATATATATATATATATATATATATATATATATATATATATATATATATATATATATATATATATATATATATATATATATATATATATATATATATATATATATATATATATATATACACACAAACACACACAGTACAATTGGTGGTCCAGCCTTAGCTTTAAATGTTGTTAGCACCACAGCTATTTTGTAAACAGGGTGTTAGCACACCCTGGTCTGCCCAATGTCAAGTACATTTGACAGCTTTTGGCCAGTGTTGTGTCATAAAGAGGCCTGTCAACCTGCAGGGTTTCTCTGTAAATACAGGTAATTATTTCCCTTCTTTACAAGCCTTTGAATATCAACACGCAGGTGAATCAACACTTTATCCCTCGCTGTTCACTGTGCTGCAGTAAGAGGCTGAGCAGACTCAGCCTGCCATGTGGTGGGTGAGGCTGGTTTTGATTTAGGCTACAACAATTTCTGACCCTCTCGGGGACAGAACAAGAACTCATAAATAACACTCCTGAGGGTCTTTACATGCAGTCTTGTCAATATTTACATTTATGATTTAACTCTTTCATTTATAGTCACTAATTTAATGGCAACTTTTTGAGGATATTCTCAACTCTTGCAGAGTGTGATGACCAAATATTATAAGAAAATATGATGACAGATGCTTTTCCATCACACCTCGCTTGCTCACATAGCTCACATTTTCTGTTCTTGGTGAGGAGTGATTTATGACCCCGATATTGCCTGTGCAGTCAATTGGGATATCTTGAGGGTTTCATAACAGTGGAAACCACTCCAAGCATGGTAGTTGGCAGGAAGATAAATCTATAAGGATTAGGCAATCATGTGTACATGCTAGAGGGTAAAGTATAGAAGAAGAAAAATTGTGTGTGTGTGTGTGTGTGTGTGTGTGTGTGTGTGTGTGTGTGTGTGTGTGTGTGTGTGTGTGTGTGTGTGTGTGTGTGTGTGTGTGTGTGTTTTCTTCTTTGTAGCCTGACTTTCTTACTCTTTAGTGCTCCCTTTGTCTTTGTTGTGGTGTTGTGAGAAATTGTGTTGTTACAATCTTGGAGGATAGGGCACATGCTGTAGTCCCCAGTGCCCTGAGGTAATGAGTGGCAGGCACTGGATGGGTGAGGTGCAGTCAAGGAGAATGAGTCAATAATGACACAAGGGCATGGGTGTAGGAAGGAGCTAAGGCAGTGTGTGTGTGTGTGTGTGTGTGTGTGTGTGTGTGTGTGTGTGTGTGTGTGTGTGTGTGTGTGTGTGTGTGTGTGTGTGTGTGTGTGTGTGTGTGTGGCTTAAGACCGGAGTGTGTTGAGAGAAAGAGAGAGAAAGGGCAGAGGGAGTCACCAGGCAGCTGTGGCTTGGCTTGTCTGCCCCGAGAGATGCTCTGTATCCTGCTGATTAGGACCTGAGTAGCCCTGAGGTTGGCTAAGCATGACAGTGGTGCATAGGAGTCAGTACCCATCAGAGGCCACCTCCTTTTTCCATGCACCGGTGCCTCTCTGCCTCCCCGGTGGGCCTGAGGCTGTCACTCCCTGTGAACCGTTCATCCTTCAACCATCTTCCAAACCCACACCAGCAGGCCTACCTCGGTTAAAACCCAGTCATCCACAGCTCTATTGTTTTTTTTTAGCTCATGGATGATCAGACACACGTGCTATGAGTGATCATGACATTGTGTTGGAAAGAAGTTCTGCTTGAAAAAAAGCCAGCAAGATGAAATACATAGAGGGATACACTGTTTCTACACTGACAAAGTCCTCTGGAGAGAGAGCGGAGGCGGTCAACCCAAGATGCTCATGTGTTCATTTACTGTGATCTTGTTATTCCTTGATAAACAGAGGTGTTTGCGTGATGGGTGGGTGCACGGAAACTGGAATGCCTTTACTCCAGTCATACGCCAATGAAAATCCTGGCCTACCTTGACTCATTACCCTTTCACTGTTTGTACCAGCGCTCATCAATTTCTATTCCAAATCTCAGTCATTTATTCTGGAGTCAAACTCCATCCTTCCCTCCTCTCCTCCAAATCTCCAGCCTTTTAACCCCCCTCTCTCCTCATTGGTCCACTCTGCGACCCCCGCTGCTGCTTTTCCACTTTACTTACTGCATCAGACCACAACACCATTAAGGGGATCTAGGGTACTCTAACAGTGCATCTCACACTGTTCATGACTCTCCCCTTGCTTACCACAGCTATGTCCAATGTCTGAAGCCGTACTCAGGAAAAACCAACAACCAGGTCTACCTTTGCTAAAAATATAGCCGCAGCATTGTTTGGTGGTTTGTTGTGTTTGTTTTTCCTGAGCAGACCACTAAGAAAAAAATAGAATTCTAAAGTTTTCACTGACCAATCTAATATGAGTTCAGCTGAAGATGATGCAAAGGCTTCCAAAGTTCAACCGCACATGGGAAAAACAGGCATACGCCAGGCCTTGGTAACAGCAAACAACACCTGTGGAGAATTAATCTCATCCTGCAGTACATAGTGCAGAACTGCTTATGGCTAGTTCATATAGGATAATCACTTGGCCTGTAGGGCTTTCCCCCACACATACTGTACACACACACTCTCATTAAGTTTAAAGCAGCAACAGACATGGTGTAATTTCAGGATGTGGCCTTCATCCCTCTTAACATGTGCGTGACTTAATGCCCATCTCGCTTCCTCTGCAACTCTATGTATTGCACATCGCATTTGCAGCATGTTTCCATCACAGTGACATTAAAGACTTACGCAAGCATGCTCGGTTTTTCATGTGTGCGGTTTCACCTTGGGATCCGGTACTTGCTGGCTGCGTAATGTCTCAAAGAAGAAGCCCTGATCTACAGCACTCTATACTGTAGCTACTAATTGCTCATTAAATCTACTGCTGCCTCATGTTTGATATTCAAAACGACTGGTGTACCCCGTAGTGCTGTTAGAGCTTAGTCAGGGCTATTATTTGCTGCCCAAAGGGGCATTTATGCCACTCTCAAATTGTGGTTCTCCATCTGCGGGGCTTCCCTTACACTGGTATTGGCCTGCCACTAATTACTAGTTAATAACAAGTGGAAAAAGTTGAGAGATATGTGCATCGTTTTCACTGGTTTGAGGTGACAGCCAGACAACCCACAGACAACCCAAAGATTTATGAGGTAAGCTCCAAGTGGGTAAGGTGGTCATTTGGGGGCATAGCAGTGATCTGTGCATAATCTTATGCAAATTCTCTAAAGGTTTTGATGATGTGTCTTATGGATGGCTGTGCTGGAAAGAAAAAGATTGTTCTTTTCATATAGAATTCAGACCCTTAGTAGTCTAGACACAGGCTTGTGCTTAAAGCTATGCCCTAAATACTCAAAGTACTCAATTAAAAATCAAAATTAAAAACTTTTAGGGATATAGCTGTTTGGTTACTTATAAAAGTTGCAGCATGTGGAGCCATGGAAACAGTGCACATTAAAGGATTGCATATGTTGCCTTATGCATTCAATATGAGACACGGGAGACATTAGCAGGTCAGGGGGGCGATGGAGTAAAGTCTGGAAGGAGAGACAGCTTGGATGAGTGTACGTTTAATTGGGTACAGCAAAGGCTGGCTGTGTGAGTGTGTCAGCACTTGACAGAGAGGAGAGCGTGATAATGGGAAAAAACCCGAATCTGCTGTTGTAGTTCTCCTCCCCTGCCTCTGTTGCCCCCCAAACCCCCACCCCTCCTCTGCTGCTTCCAGTTGTCTTCTCCCCCCCCTCCCTGCCCCTGATTCTCTGCGCCACGTGGACTTCTGCGAGTCATGACATTTCTCCAGGCGGTGATGAAATCACTGCACAGGGATAGAAGGCAGCCCCACTGTAGGCCTGTGAAATGTACTCACACTCAATTTCTAGCCAGGCCAGACAAATCTAATTTACCACCAAGTCATTATTAAACTTTAAATGTTCAAATCCCCTCTTTGAATTGTTGCAGCAGCATTAAGAATGACACTTTTACTAAAGAAAGTGAGGGATAAAATGCACTATGACAAATATACTGCTTAACATATTTATTTGAAAAAGGAAATACTCTGTCATTATTTTATCACACATGATTTTCATTGAGAGACGCAAGAAAATGACAAAAAAAAAAAAAAGACTAAAACTTTCTGTATTGGTGATGGATCTGAGAAGACCCAAAGGCAAACAGGAGTTCAACGGTGGTAAGCACACAGAATGTGCCCTCCTCTCCCTTTTTAGCTCACCCTCAATATCATCACAACTGACCCAGACAATACAGCTGCATACAATTATGCAATTAATGCCTCAGCTGCCATGGCCGCAATGTTTTACTTGAGCTTCAGCTATCAGAAATAGTTCATACAACAGCGGCTTGTGGTGGGAGGTGTAAAGGGATCTAGCTGACACAGTGGCAAAAGCTGGCAAGCAGAAACAGCTGCCTCGATATAAATTTGGTTTAGATTATCTCAAAATAAATATCTAGTGGCTGTTCAGCCAGATAGGCCACGCTTACAGCAAGAAAAAGCTCATCTGGTCAAAATTAGCGGCTCTCTCGCAGACAGCATCAGACAGAAATACAAAGCTGAGGTTGCAGGTGTGCTTGTGTGCGAAGCCTCTGCTTAAGTTCTTTCGACACAATCTCGACTCCCCCTGTCTTATTCCCACTTTGAGAATAAAATGAAGAAGTACGTTTTTCGCTGTGCGTGTGGTGTGCAGTTGAGTGAGCATCGCAGGAGTTTAGCAGAGGTGAAGGGGGGACTGTAGGGAGAGGGTCAGGGGAGCACATATGGTAAAGGAATTGAGTTGAGGTCGCTCAGGGGGGACTAGACTGCCTTCGTTTGCTGCTGGGAAGCACAGCGTCACCAAGAGGACTGCCTGACCTCATTAATCACTTCCTCTTCTCTGTGAGGTCACTACGGTTTTGAGCGAGGATGCCACCACGATCACGCGCTACCGCAGGACGAGAGGAGAGATAACCCACCCACTTTACCTCCTGATTCTTTTGTGGACCTCCTTTCAGCCACGTGGCAGCTGAGGTAATGTTTGGAGGTCAAAGAGAGATCCAATGAAGTCTATCGCCGCAGATGACATGGTTTTTTGGTGTGGCTGCCAGTGTTTTATTAAATCATAAGGCAACGTCATCAATTTAACGCTCCGAAGTTTCAGATTTGTACCTCATGCTCCACCATGGCCCTCCCCTGATTCAATGCGCCCGTAACTGGTAGCATGTGTGGCTAGGGATAATTACTTCTGGTGACACCATAAGTAAAATATAACAAGGGGAACAGCGTCTGCCGGTGAGATCACTCCATAGATGAAGTAGTCCCTTGGGATGCCAAGACTTCAAGAAGCTCCTGACCTCGGCCTAACTCGCTGATGATTAGCATGTGTGACTAGCTCACAGGTCAAGACAGCTGCTAGAGACACTATGGGGAGCTCAAGAGAAAAATATGATGGTTGGAACTGGAGATGAATGACAGCCTTAGCTTTACCACTCCCTTTGCACTCTCTCGATATCTGAATCAAAGACCAAAGCCAGATAACCACTGGCGCTCAGGTTATTGAAGCATATGGATATACAATCTACTGCTATGACTGGTCATATTCTATTATTATTCAAGATAATTAATGCTGAAAATTGTGTAACTTAGAGGAAAAAGAGCACATCCTCTGCCTTGTCCCACATCCAACAGAGCTGTCATCAAGTAGAGACCAAGGGCATTTAATCCTTGTGCTTATTATCAGACCAGACAACTTTTAATACTGTATCCAGACAAATCTGCTCTCAAACAAAGGCGTTAGGTGTCCATGAGCCTGTAGTTCGAATTTACAGAGACGTCCAATCAAATTCAGAGTAACTTTCCAGTCTTCCACTATTCTTGCTCTTCCTTACACCCCCATCCCTGCCTGTCCTCTCAATGGTAATTATAAACCCATTAATCAGATTATGTCATAGGTTACATGTGGTCTTCATTTTGTTATATGACTCAGTCTGTTAGATAAACAACAGGGGTCTTTTATTCCATTTGACGTTACCACTGTTTTCACTCGGATGGGGCTCAAGCAAAATTGGTCTGAAGCAGTGCACTGGAGTAATTGACCAATTTGTGGGATTTTTGAGATGGTCATGGCTTGTTGAGCCTTGGTCTTGAGTAACTGATCCCTCACAGTAAATGTCACATGTGGTCAAGTAGCCACCTGGGTGGATCCATGGAGGTCCGCCCAATCAGAAGTTAGTCTTTTTAGTTTTATGTGTACCAGATGGATTCAGCAGCTTCTTGACAGTTTTTAGGTTTGAAGAGATTTTCTAAGCCCACGCCAACATCCACCCATATAACCATAGGAACACTTTGCATTGCAAAGAGAAAGTATATCCTGGGAGGTCTATGGTGTTAAGACTTGGCTCCACTAGAAAAAACTTGGTTAGTGAATTATTCTGGTCGGGAATCATTCACAAACTATCAGTTGCCCTTCACCACATTTTGGAATGTGAAACATTGCCTGCATTTTAATGTTTTCAAGCCATTACACACTTGGTTAAATGATCACATTGTGTTACTTCAGACACAGGCAGAAAATCAGACAAGGCGTTGAATTTAAATTGGCAGTTACGGTTTATATTTGAAGTACATTTGACTCCAAATTCAACAATATTTTTCAAAGTGTGCACGGCCGTGGATTATTTTCTCTTTAAAAAAAAAAAGAAGGAAGATTTGATCTTTTTATTAGTTAAGCAGTAGCGGCTAATGGAGGGCTGCTAGAGGAAGTGGTAGCTGTTTGAAGTGGTGGTTCTGATACAGGAGTCTCTTTCATCACAGTGGGACACAGTCTGCGAACTTTAATTGAAATCATAATGCATGTTCATAACTGCCCAAAGGTAAAGGGGCTGGAACACATCTGCATGCTCGTGCTCCATGAACATTCAGGTGTAAAGTTTTAATAACCGTATCTGTGCAGAAATATTTACTCTGAATTAACTGTATTGTGATATTTATTATAGGAAGACTGAAAAGTAATATTTTGAACTGGTATTTATTTATTTTGAACCATTTAAGTGTGATGTCCAGCTTTGATTTCATCCTTTTGATGTTCATATTTATACTGGAAGGTGTCTCAGTCATTACCTGAAGTATAAGTTGTGAGATTTTGATCAGTCTCTAAGATCTTTATTGCTCAAATGCCCAGAAACATTACAAATGCTTTTGATTTTTCTTCACCCTCTTCTAAAGGAATGTAGACCTAATGCAGAAAAGAACAGCTGATAAAGGGTCTCCGAACAAACCAAAAACGATGAACTTATTTTCGCAGCTCTTCTACCTCGTCAGAGCTATCAATAAAAGCCCCTTTAACAGTTGCTAATGTGCATTCAATCTCTACTTCCTAAATGAGGGGTTGACTGAGATGGAGGTCTTAAAACCTGATGTTGCCGCTTACCTGGGTCTCTTTGTTCTCTCGCCAGCTTTATGGCTACATGGAAAGTGAGCCGCTCACCCTGCAGCTGTTCATAGGGACCGCAGACGACCGCCTCCTGCGACCACATGCCTTCTACCAGGTCCACCGCATCACGGGCAAAACCGTCTCCACCGCCAGCCATGAAGTCATGCAATCCAACACCAAAATTCTGGAGATCCCTCTGCTGCCTGAGAATAACATGAGAGCTATGTGAGTGCTATCCATCTTTCTGCCTTTCTCTATCCACACTTTTCTCCAGTAACTCGTATTTTAAAACACAAACAGAAACATGCACACTGTTCTTTCTTTCTTTCTACACCTTCCTCTCTGCTATAGCTCCGCACGAAGAGAGTGTCTGATGGTAAATATTGTTCAAAATAGGCCTTCAAATTGGAGTTCTGTATTTTTACCCCAAGGGATGCACAAATGCTAAAGAAGAAAGCAAGCTCTGAGTTCATCGGGGCTTTAATTTGGTCCAGTGTGCATTTGGCCTCTTACGGTTTGAGGCTTGCACTTGGAGAATCAAGATTTTTCCTAGAGTGCCATGGTCCACCAGAATAATGTGGTCCCATTACACTTGGCTTGGTCAACATATTCCAGTGAAACAAATTAGAACATCCCAACTGAACTAACAACTCTGGTGAAAAGGATGATTTAGGCTTGAAGGGCAATTAGTCACATTCTTGTAGCCTGTAGTATCCAAAGCAAACAATAACTTTATGGGTCCGTTTGTATTCAGAAAGTACATAACTGCAATTTTAGTACCAATTTAGCAATTTAGCACAGCAATGTCAACTGATTTCCATTAAAATAAGCAATTTTATTTTGTCTTATTAGGATTCTACTTTAGTGGACATAGCCACTTTGTCTTAACTCACTTGTTAGCCACAATTCCAGTTCAATCAGTCCCTGACTGGCCAGCATGCATGTTTCCATGAAGGAACCCAGCCATCATCAAAGTTATTTTACACACACCTGTGTTTTTCTAATGGGTCAGAAAGCCCTCTGAAAAATCTGCATAATCATTTGCAGGACAGCAGTGGCTGTCTGCTGCACCATGACCAAACAGAAACTTCTGGAACAGAATTAAGTCTGTAATTTGTGAAGCAGCTGGTGCAACAATAGTCTTTCACATTAATGAATGAAACTGGCCACACAAGACATAGGAGGGACACGTAAGCAGAGTGTGTGCCACTCCTCAGAGATCCACTCTGCAAACTTTAAAGGCCAGTCTTCTCTTTAGATTTTATGAGAGGTATGCATGGCTGTTTTACACAGAAAAGGGTCAGGTGTTTTTTTTTTTAATGAAATTAAACTACGGGTATACTGAAAATGGTTTGCATAATCAGATGTGTTACATGTCACATACATTAAATAATCAGTGCAGCCAAGGGATAAATATGAAAAGTAAAAAATACAAAAAATAAACTGTCCTGCAGGGGCGAGCTCTTGTTTTTCCCTCCTATCCTCTTCACATCACAGAACACACGAACTGCTGTCTCAGAACACAGTAGTTTCAGTTTAGCTAGTGTACAGTGACTAGTGGATATCCAGATCGAGAGTTCCTGTTACATGTTGCAGTCATAGTCACTGTATATGCAAAGACATTAGAAATAACATGATAAAAAGGTAATTCCCTAACAGACAGTAGCCAATAGATGTGTTTTTTGTTCAGTGACATTAGTTTTTGGTCCAATCTCAATGTCCACACTCAAGAACAAACCTGCTGTAAGTGTGTGAGGCTTTAGGGCAACGCACTAGAGTATGTCTGGAGGCTGTTAAAAGTAAAAGGATGAAAGACCAACCAACTATGGGAAAGATAGGCCATAGAAGATGGCTAACTGAAAGAATCTTGTCAAAAGTTTCAGAACCCACAACAGCATGAAACACGTTTTAGAGTCATCAAGTTATCATAAAGTGAAGATTGGGATGAAGTCTTTGTCACCAAGCTGCTGGCTGATGTGAGGCAAACACTTTACTGCTGGTACCATGGATGCTATCGTGGATCAAATCCACTGCTGATCTCAGCAGAGGAGAAGTGCTGGATGAACCAAAAATAATCACCTAATTATTCATAACATAATAAATCTGTATTTGATGTGGTTACAATACCAGAGAGAACCGCTCTTCTAAATGTGATCTTGGTTTGTCTTAAGGAATAGAGCACCAGTTTTCTATGGCTGAAAAATCTGTCATCCTCCCTCTAGACTTGCAGTAAGCCAAGGGCTGTGCTCTGCAGTGTATCCAGGCAGTAGCTCCTGTCCTGGGGCTCCGTTTAGACTAGGCAGCAATGAATTTATTGGACTGAGGCCCAGAGCTCTGTGTTATGGGTAAAACCGCTGTATCTTAGCATAGGTTACATAAGGCAGTTACCTCTTACTGTTTATTCTTCACCATTTAGGCTTTAAGTGCATATATATTTTTAAATAAAAAGCATATTGTTGATACATCTCTACAACACAGTTTAATGCTTGTATAAATGTTGGGAGTTATGAAGATTTATGGGATATAAGAGTTTCCTGACCGGACAGTGGCCTTCTTTGGCTTAGTGTAGATGATTTTAACATTTGTATTGCATTACAATATCATTTCCAATCATTGCCCTAGGTTATGATTTTATTTTTATTTTTTTAAAAAAAAGGACATTCAAGAGGGTTTTTTTTTTCTCTTTGTCATCAGCGCACAAGAAGAGGAGTTAAAGTTTCATATTTCTTCCTGACTATCTAAACATGAAAGATGGAGAAAAACCTTTAACTGTCTCTCTCCACCAAGCTGTTAAAAAGTTGCCTTGATAATGCAGAATCCATCTCGTTGCTCACATGCCAGCAGTCGTTTTGCAGTGCTTGACTGTGTGGGATGCAGACAGTCGAGAAATGCAGTCAAACTTTCTGACAGCTTCAATCTGTTTTTTTTTTTTTCTTTCCTCTTCTAAGACGTTTTATCTTAAAGTAGACAAACCACCTCTGCAGATTCGAACTACTATAACCTAATAAGCAAGGAAACACTAATAATAGGATGACAGTTGTCACTAGAGTAACTGTATTATGCCCATCATCTTGTTGTTGTTTAAAACCACAGACTGGTGGTGTATTAAAAACGAAAACTGTGAAACCTTGACCCGTGCACTGAGAGGATCTGGTGGTTTTGTTATGCTGTGGGGGGACATTTTTGCTGGCAGGGATTGATCACCTTAAAAAAAATGCTAAAAGAGAATGATTCACTGTAAATGATCTGTTTTGAGTGATCAGCTTTTATTCTATAATGCGACATTTGTCTCCTGATGGGAGTGGTGTGTTTAAGACCCCAATCCATAGAATACGAGGGCTCACTGAACAGTTTGATGAGCTTGAAAATGATTTGGATTATACACTACGACCTTTGCAGTCACCACATCTTGACCTAGCTGTACACCTATGAGAGATTTTTTTTTTTCCCCCTAATTTTGGAAGAATTGTTTAGGTCCCTCAAATGTAGTACACAGAATCAATGCCAAAGCATTCTGGATTCTGGCAGAAACTGTGCACAAGTTTATAGCAATGTTTATGAGTTTATTGCAAACTACACTGCGAGATGTGGCTCTAGTAAATTTGGGCATGACATCAAGTTTGTATGTTGATAATCCCTGTTGAGCTGTAGGCTATGAGTAATAGCTGCAGTCCCTCCACTATTACTTATCCTAGTATTTCATCTTTACGGCTGTAGGACTCATCATACAAACAAGGTTTCCGCTGCCACGAGTCAGCTATATTTTTTTCTTTGTTTAAAATCCCAAACATTTTGTTTCACATGCTTTACTTCCGTCTATTATGTTTGGGTTTGTTTTCTTTGAGCGCAAGATAGTTACAATACCACAAGCCCTTCACGTTGGTCATTTTTGGTCAGATGTGGACCTCCGGCTTTAAGCACCTTGTGTTGATGATTTTCCTTTGGTTTGTCAGAGATCTGTATGCATGAGAAAACACTATATCATCCGAGGCTGATAAGCTGAGAGTAGTCACCATGACCGTACGGGTTATTTTTCTTTCATTTAAATTGTGCAAACCAAAGTCAAGGGAAAAATGGTTTGGTATAAAACCTGACATTTACCATGTTCCAGGAATCGCTCCCAAAAAGCTACCATGTAAAATAACTGAAATGCCAAACCATATCCCATTTGTATTCTCTCACTTTTTACCAGCCACACTAGTTTTATTTAAATTCATGAAATGTTATGCCTGCAAATGAATGCCCTTTTTCCACTAAGAAAAGGGAAAGAAACTCTACACCTTTACCTCCCAAATTGTGAAATGAAATAAATAAAGAGAGACAGCTTAGAAAAGGGGTTGTTACCACATGTGGCAATGATTAACAGTGGCTTAAACCCAAAATGCATGAAGTGAATGGTGTGAAAGGATAAGGCGGGCTTGATGCACTCCTGCAGACCAGTGACTCTGAGTAGCGATGGGACCTTGTATGATACTGGTAAGCCATGGTGTGCTCAGCCCAGATTTCTCCAGTTAACTGCGAATACTTGGCCCATTCTGACCATTTAAAGCTGTGATGTAAACTCATTAATGTCCAACTTTTCCTTTGATGACATGCTGGATTAATAATGACACGGTCATGCTCCAATAAACTACCAGTGCATGATCTGTAACACCAGTGGGGACCTCACTGCTGGTCCCGATGCGTAGCAGCTATTTTCAATTTCACAGCCAAGAGTAAATCAGATAGGCTCCTGTTTCAACCCTTGGCTACACTTTCCACACTTTTGTATCCCGTAGAAAGTATCCTGTGTGATTCAGGGTGTGTAACAGTGGAGAAATAACTGATGCTTTATTGAAACACTGTAATAGAAATGGGCGTGGCCTGGAAAAACTAAACACTGAACATCACCTTTCCATTATCTGGCCTGTGTAATGTCATCTTGTAAATATAGTCTTAAATTGTTCTCGTGCTTTCCTCTGTTCTAGAATCGATTGTGCGGGAATCCTGAAGCTGCGTAATTCAGACATTGAGCTTCGCAAAGGGGAAACAGACATCGGGCGCAAAAACACACGCGTGAGGCTGGTGTTTCGTGTGCACATCAACCAACCCAACGGCAGGACAGTGTCCCTACAGGCTGCTTCAAACCCCATTGAATGCTGTAAGTATTACACACAAACACACAAACACACATCTACACAGAAATAAACATGAAACCTGGCATGTCTTTTCTCTTGGCTTTGCACCCAGGCAAAAGGTGGCATCTATTGTTGTAATCCAATAAACTGAGCTACTATTTTATTGCCTACTGGAGCAAATTCAGTGCATCTGCACCCAATAAGCTTTATATGATCAAAGGTATTTGCCAAAGCAATAGATGCATTGTGCACGATGCCAAACACACGTGCTATCTATCTTAAATTCGCATTTTACGACTGAGTGCACAAGTTATTTTGGTAACACTACCCCATTAGCACAGGTTTCACAAAGGTCGTTTGCCAGCCCCACTTTTGGCACGGTTGAGTGAGCACATTGAAAGAAACCACTGTTTCTTTGTCATTCATTTGTGTATATAGGTGTGATGTTATTTGCGCCCGAGGAAGCCAGTTAAACTTAGATTATGAGACAGAGCTGGCGTTACAGTTTATGGTCGAAGTGGAGGTTAATCTGAGTTAGTGCATCATTTAGATTGCTCCTTTTTAAATACACTTATACCTGAGATTTATAAATATAATTCACAGATGCATGATGAAACTGTATGTCTATAAGGATATGAATGGGTACCAAATTCCACAGGTCAAAGGTGACTAGATGGCATCATTTCATACAAAACAGAGACAGGTGTTTGGCCATAGGTACTTGACTGAAAATAATGACCATGAAAATATTGTTTTGATCAGTTGTGCGCCTTTTTCAATGTCATTTAAAGAGCAGCTGTTGGCTGAAAACCTCTTAGCTAGGGGTCATGAAATCATCATAATAAAGTTGATAAGCCTGTTTCCCTAACCAAGAACTGCTGTTTTACTGGCTGTGAGCTGGGCTTGTGCGTCCCAGGGTAGCTGGGGATCAGGCAGTGTGTTTGTGTAGTCTTGCACACTATATTGAAACCTCTGTTTGTGTGTGTCTTTCAACAGCCCAGCGCTCAGCTCAAGAGCTTCCCTTGGTAGAGAAGCAAAGTGTAGACGGTTGCCCTGCCACGGGAGGCAAAATGATGCTTCTCAATGGACTCAACTTCCTGCCTGAGTCCAAGGTGGTATTCGTGGAGAAGGCCCAGGGTAAGCTGCAGTCACCAGGCCATGTTTACTGCATTTCAATTTCCCTTTCTAATATCCCTTTCAGATGTCTTTGTCTCCTCTTTTCCACAGTTGCATTTTCTTAGTCTCTCCTCCCGTCAAAATAGAGCACGACTTGCCAGCAAGCCACATGTGGTGTGCATTAGGCCACTATATTTTTAACCAAAGCGTATTTACATTTGCTGAAGTTTCCATTGCCTGTTCAGTGGTGCTCGCCACAAGTTAAGGAATGAATCACAAGCAGGGCATGTGCAACGTCTCTTTCTCTCACTTTCCCTCTCTCCCTCACTATCCCTGCCTCCCCGACTCGTTTTGCTTTTGACAGTTAACCCTGTCGCTCGCTTTCAGTTGCTCTTTCTTCCACCCATTCTAGCAGAGACTCACCCCGGCTGCCTGTCGGAAGCCATTTCCTTTTTTTTTTTTTTTTTTCGTCCAGATTTCTTGGCCATATGTTTCTTCCCTGTGTGGGTGGGAGCAGAAGTAGAAACACTACTGATCAGGTTTGCAGTTTGAATAATGATTGTGATCATTTCCTTGATTGCACCCAATAAATCAAAGCAAAGGTCAAGTACAGTAGTACCTCTGGAGTCAGCTGAAGCGTGATGTGAGTGCCGCTGCTGCTGGTGAGGAGCAAGCAAAGAAAGACAAGGGAGGAACATAAATAAGGTTGTGATAATAAGAGAATTGCATTTACCAGTTGATTAATCATGGATTTGGAAATTCCTGGATGGTGGTGGATGTGGTCGTCCCTTACCCATACTTTCCAAAACACTCTCCCTACCGCCCCTTAGCTTGTTTTAATGGTCTACTCTTAAGGGCATAAGGAGGAAGCAGCAGCAGGTTAAGGAGAGGTGGATGAACTTGGTAATGTGGGGTCTCCCTCCTCCTTGAAGAGGAAACCCCATATCTACACAACACATTTGCCTCTCCACCCCCAGCTACTTGAGAATTGTGACTCCCATCTAGGTTGTGTTTCCCTTCTTTCCCCCACTTTCCTTACCTTGATTTTCTGTCTCCTTCTTTTTTTCTATTTTTGCTCCCTCGTCCCTCATTTTTCTCACCTCTATCCCCAATACCCGCTAAAGACATTAGCCGCTGCGGAGCTCCCCTCTAGCGGGATCTCCACACTCGTGGCTGCCATTGACATTTCAGTGGTTTGTTTTCCGTCTCTGTGGTGTTGAGAAGGAGAAGGAGAAGGAGATCGAAAGTGAGGTTGTCTGTCTACTACTTAGTCTGCTTTTATGTGAACTTTAATGACCCACCACTTCCAGGGGCTCCTAAGTCAAGAAGCCCATTACAGAAAGACCAACACACCCTAAACACACGTGCACACACAGGGAACACACACATCACTCACTAATGGCAACTATGTATGAGCAACTATGAGCATGGAAAAGTACTTATGACCTAAATATACTGCAAAAGATTGTCTTTTGGCATTTTAATCAGAGAATCCTGTTGCTTTTTCCTTGAAGATTTAGGCTTAAAATTTCTCTGATTGTTGATTTAGAAGGGCCAAACTGAGATGAGGAAAAAAGAAACCAATAAAATTATAATTATATTCCAGAATTATTCTGTAACTTTGGTTTTATTTTCCTCTGGAAAAGTTCATGACTAAATGCATCCATGAAATACAGAGCATTGTGCCGCAGTAATTGCTAGTCGCAGACATGTGCTTACACAGTCATGCATACGTACAGCCAAGGCCTTTGTATGGCACAACACCAATCACTGATTTTGCCTCAGTGGTGACAGCCATTACTATTGCTGCCATCAAAGGTCAGGAGGGCTGCTCACTTTCCAAAATTGACTCCAATAAACACCTCCAAGAAAATTCCACAAATCCTAAGGAGCAACAGACTGCTTTGAGGGTACCAATCCAACTTGTGCGAATAATTATATACAGTTAAAATCATCCAAGTGGAGTGAGGGGGAGATCGCACACAGCACAAAAGCCTATTAGCACAAATGAGCTATAAATCATAAATACATCTACTTCTTTAATTGTTTCCATTCATTATATATATATATATATATTTTTTTTTTTTTAGCAGGATATAGTTGCTTTTGGCATGCACACAGATGTTTCTGAATTGTCTGAAACACCAGCACAACAAAAATAGATATCAATTAATTACAGAAGTTTCAGTTAGTTAGATGCCACTGAGAGATTGTGCCATTTGCAGTTTGTGGTTAAATGAGGAAACCAGAGATGCAAAGACATCCACTAGTCTTTGGCAAATCATTCACACACGTGGCCACTGGCATTATCTTCTGTATAAGGAGCAAAATATAACAGTAAGAATACATAATAATACATGTAAGAGCAAATGAAGTTTTTACAACGGCAAAATAAATAAATGAGACCCGCATGTATTCTTGAATCATAACTCCACTCTGTTTGTCGACTTTAACCTTCCTCTCCTTCTCTGTTGTTTTGATTGTCTGTCTGTCCCCCCGTGAGGCATCCCCAGTATCAAATGAGCAGAGCTCATAGCTGTTGCCGCTGCGGGAAACCTTAATGCGCCCTGAAAAATAATTACTTCTACTTTTTAAACGCCATGTCCATCCCCACTGCTCCACTTCATCACCCACAGGATAACTGATGCAAACCGGTGCATTCGTGTGTGTACAGTATGAGTGTGTGTTTGTTGTTGTGTACCCACTGTGGCTGTTAGCCTGAGGGCCTGTTTGTGTTGTTCAGTAGGAAGTGTTTTCAGTGAGTCATCCACAAATGATTCCCTGTAGAGGGGTGAATCGGAAAAGACAAGACCCTCAGACTGTAGACTGGGAGAACAGTAGAAAAAGGCGGGGCTTCCTTAGAAATCTTGAGATATCGGAGTATAGAAATGAGCAAATATTATGATCCAAAGTGGACTTGCATGCCATGGATCAATTTCCACTTGCCCCAACAAAAGGTTTTGATTGTTCATGTCACTTTTGTAGATGCAGATATACTTTTACTCCATCACTGGAAAATTCACATCACCATTTGCGCCAGTTTTTTAGTTCATTACAGACCGCACATAACAGACAGTGCCAGATATTCAGACTGTAGGAACATAGGTATTGATAGACTCAATTTGTACTCATTTTCTGTTGCAATTTAAAAATTCCTTTCAACAGTAATTTTGTTGGCAAGAACTTTTAATAATCCTTGTCATTTTTGCTTTCTGCAGTAGAGAGCTGTGCCCGTTCCAGAACCACAGTGTGGGCATTTCTGAAACTTTCCATCTTCTTTTATATCGCTGTGCTTGATTCGGTTTTCTGTTATTAGTATTGTTTTTTGTGTCTGTGTTTTGGTTTATCCAAACCATTCTTTTGGCACGGGATTAGAAAGACATACCTGGCGCACCTATTGCAGTGTGTGTTCTGGCTTGCCCTGCTTTCCATGGATGGAATGAGTGCTAAAGGCAGGGAAAATAGAGGGATAGACAGGCAAACAGAGAGAGAGCTGGGGAAAGCCTACACTCTGACTCAGAGGGGAGGTAAGGGAATTCCCTGGTGAGCCGGATAGTTTTTACATCTGGTCGGATTGGAGCGTTGCCTGGAGCTCAGCAGCACCACACAGCCTGGTCTGCAGCAGGGAGAAGTCTTCTCTACCCCTGCCTCAGGCTGGAGAGAGGATTCTTAGCTACAGTATAATCTGTAACATTAGGACAACATAGTCCACTACAATAACCACAGGCTGTTATTCCTCATGTGCAAAAAACGCCTCAGCGTCAGACTGAAATGTTTGGATAGTCATACCTTCGTAGTTTGAGGAAGCTGGACCTTACAGACTATGATCTGAACTGTTAGAGTTCATTCATACACTGTTTATACTTGGCTGAACTCTTCCACCCTGGGCAAGTCTAAACACCAGACAAACTGGTCGATGTATTGTACTTGTAGCAGTATGTCTAGACTGCCCTTTGGCTTTCGGCTAGGATAACCATGGCTCATCCTGGCTCATACTTCTGCCACTTTGGCAGGATAAGTCCAACCTCCACCCCTGCTTCAAGCATGAGATTTGGAATCTTATTGTCTAATTAGGATGGTAAATTGTGCTATTTCAAAATCAGCCATCATTTATCACCGCTGTAATGGCTCAGGTTCCCAAGTTCCTTGCTAGAAGAGCATCATGAAAAATATGTGAAATGGAGCTCAAGTTTGTTTCTTATGCTTAGTTTAAAGCTGTCCAGTCATTTGGGGCACATTGATGCATCAAATTAATCAGTTGAGTGATAGAAAGAAAATGTCGAGATTGTCCTGTGGCCTTCACCCTTTCTTCAACATGTAATAGCCAGAACAGCCTCTCAAATTGAGGAAAGACAGTTATTCTTTCAGGGAAACATCTCAAGGTCACTCCAGTTGATTAGAGTAGTGATATAACTTAAAGAAATGTGGCTCGCTACATGTGTTTCTATCACCGATTTGGCAGCAAGCTGTTGGAGCAACCCTGCTCTGATATCACATGAGCATCTACCTACATTCCTCTTCACCGTTCGCTCACTTTCTAAGTAAGGGTCTCGCTGTGACTCTCGCTAGGCTGTGAAATAACATGCAACACACCATTAAGAGCAACAAGCTTTGATGTCTTTCTAATGCTATCCACTCTACAAATACTATCCAAATGTACAAATGTAGATGATCCTCCCACCACCACTCCGAGTCTTCATATCATTTTCAAACTCAATGCCACACAGCTGGACTCTTAAAAAGAAGCATAAAATTTCACTCCACTGATCGCCATCCTTCTCAGGCTGCAGCCCTAGGTCAAGTCAAGTCACGCTTTCCCTGTTATACACCAAGAATAACTCACTCCCTGACTATAAACCCATCATAAATCTACTGTCAAGTCATAATTTATACGGAAGCCCCTCGATCTGAAGCAGACCCACATTTCTCCAGTTTCACCAGGTCTTAGATTGGCAGAAGCCAGTTGCTCCAGACAGGAAAGCAGCTGGGATCAGTCACAGTGGAATCCCTTTGGCCTTTTCGGCTTTGCGCTTCACTGGACAACAAGGTGATTGCCGTGAAAAATGTGTGTAAAATTACTGAAGCATTTTCATTCGAGGTAGCAATGAAGACGTAATAAAATGGAAAATAAACTTGACATAGGTAAACAGGAAAGAGGTATAAATACTCTTTAAAAAAAAAAAATCATCTCTGGAAAAGAGACATAGCTGCAGAATACGTCTGGGTTGTTTCACAAGACAACCTCCGCATTTAAGCGTGTGATTCATAGTTTCCATTCTCAAAAATCCTAAAGTGAACTTGGTCAGTGGAAGCTGTTGTGCAGTACATAACGCTTTTTTTTTTTCTTTTTTTTGGAAGGAAAAATTACTTCTGGCTGTCATTAAAAAAAAAACAAAAAAACAAAAGGAAACAAAAAAAAAAAAAAGCGCCAAAACCTGTAAGTTCATTGTAAGGTCAAATACATTATTAGTCAGCTGTCTGGGGCTCTTAATTTGTGAAGAAGGAATATAATACTAATAATATGAAAAATATAAAAGAAAAGTAAAATATGACGAATAAAGGGATTGGATTGCATGAGATTTGCTATAACAGCAACTCTGTTGCCAGGTTGTCACCAGGCAGGTACACAACATTGTGTGTTGTCAGGAACTGAAGAAGAGATGACTCGAAGAAGCCTCACCCTACGTGCTGTCTAATTGCCTGATGAATGAGCATGTTGTCCTGATTTTCTGGCGCTAGTCTTTGTGGATCTCATTTGCACAAGTGAGTCATATACAGAGAAACTGCCTGGTTAACAGTTGAGCACAAAGTCTAAAAATAAATGTGCAACTATTTGTCCACGTGCATGCATGTATTCATTCACTTCTTTGCTTAACAAAGACAGGATTATACTGTAGCAAGAGTTCTCCAGACAAGCTCCTATATACCACTTATTGTTTTGTGCTTCCCCTGATATAATTCAAGTTGAAGGCCAGAACAAAGGTAAAGGATGCTGTGGTTGCATGTGTGCATATGTGTGCATCTGTGTGCATGCATTTCGCGTGGGTGGAGTTCGCTTGAAAGAAGAGGTGTTGTCGGGAACAGAAGCATTTTGCAGATGTTGCAGGGAAGATGGAGAGAATGGAAAGTCCTGTGGTTATCACCCGTGCGGCATTGCCCCATCCCAATTCCATCAAACTTTTCGCTTTGGTAACTGTGATGCAGCGTGAATTGAAAAAGTTTTGCAGAACAAACTGATTTAGAGCTACCAAAGGTGAGAAAAAAAAAAAAAAAGATCAAGAGGGAGGCAGAGGGGGAGAGAAGTTTGAAAAACATGTTTACTAGTGGAGGCTGGGGTTGACGTCGTAGTCTAAGGTTTCCCTCTTGGAGTGTCTCCCAGAGCGGAGGCGGGTGAGATTCCCTCTTGGTTCCCCTAGACGTAACATGAGGAACGCTCATCTCTGTCTCTCCCCTTTTCTCTGACCTTCTCTCAGCCTGTGCTCACTCTAATTGCCCTTCCATACTCTGAACAACTACACAGCATTAGATTTACCTCATTCTTTCACGCACTTCAATCATCTGCCACGTACGCAGGATTGCATGCTGTGCCCCCTGGCAGTTCTGTGGACATATCACCCTGCTACTATTCCCCAAGTCATGCACTTCATCTCCATCACAGTGAGGTTACATTTCTCCATATGCAACTCTTATTTCTCCCAGTCCAAATACAAAAACCCTTATCTGATCTCTCCACCGTCTGTTTTTCTCTTCCCCTGTGTTTTAATATGGCCATTTTGGAAAGATATATCTACTGATGTTCACTCACTGAATAATAAAGCTGACCACCCGCCCCCACTACCACATCTCACCAATAATAAGCCAGCCGTGACTGGAATGCTTTACTCTTTCACGCTCTGCATGATGTAAAAAACATAATGCTTTGGGGGAAAAAAAACAAGGGTTTTACATCTTCCAGAGCTGCTGGACCTGTGCTATCGGTTATGTGGAAACTGTCTCTGATTATCTTATCTGATGGCTTCCTGTCTCTGATGCAGTGTTTCAGCTGCAACTTTAGTTCTCTATTTAATCTGTAACCTCTTGCTGACACCTGCTAACATATAGTAGCAGTGCCACACTACCCATCCTTTCAATTGCATCACACTGGTGTGCCACTGACACAAAAGCTGTTCTGTGTCACGTTTATTTCTGACAGCAGTAATGACTCATGGGTACTGAAAGAAAAAAAAAAAAAAAAAGAAGAGAAATTGCAGCGTGGTCGGTGCTGATTGCCCTAACAGAGCCCAGAGCGTCTGTTCACAAAGGTGTGGCGTGAAATCGCAGCGAAAACGCAAAGAATGTGAAATGAGCTTCTGCAGGCTCCCAACAGCTGCACCAGCACACAGGCCTTTTATTGCAAGGCAGCGAGGGGAAACCTCCTCACCACAAGATGAGAAGATGAGAAGAAAGACGGAAAATGCCCTACACTGTAGAGTTTTGAATATAAACCAGGGAGGGGAACAGGAAAAAAGTGAGAAAAATAGAAAAAAAAATCTAATCAAGAATTTAATGAGGAGACAGAAATAGTGCAGAATTTCATGGAGAATTGTATTTATATTGCATCAATTCACAACAACAGGCACCTCAGGGCCTTTGTATTGTAAGGAAAAGACCCTACAATATTAGAGAGAAACCCAAACAATCACACAGCCTCTTTATGAGCGAGCACTTGGTGACAGTGGGAAGGAAAAGCTCCCTTTTTAACAGGAAGAAACCTCTGGCAGAACCAGGCTCAGGGAGGGGCAGTCATCTGCCGTGACCAGTTGGGGATGAGGTGAAAGAGAAGAGGGCACAGAGAGAGAGGACAAAAGACACACAATGGGTGAGAGCAATAGTTTAGTAATTACTAATGATTAAATGTGTATAAACACACCGAGAGTGAAAAGAGATGAGTGAAGAAGAAATAAGGGAACCCCGCCAGCAGCCTAGATCTATTGCAGCATAACTAAGGGATGGTTAAGGGTCACCTGATCCAGCTCTAACTATAAGCTTTTATCAAAAAGGAAAGTTTTAAGCCTAACCCTAAAAATAGAGAGGGTGTCTGTCTCCTGAATCCAAACTGGGAGCTGGTTCCACAGAAGAGGAGCCTGAAAGCTGAAGGCTCCACCTCCTATTCTACTCTTAAGTATCCTAGGAACCACAAGTAAGCCAGCAGTCTGAGAGCAAAGTACTATGAAGTCTTAAAGATATGACAGGGTCTGATTATTCCAGATTTTGTATGTGAGGAGAAATTAAATTCTGGAGCCAATGAAGAGAAGCCAATATGGGAGAAATATGATCTCTCTTTCTAGTTCCTGTCAGTACTCTAGCTGCAGCATTTTGGATCAGCTGAAGGCTTTTTACTGAGCTTTTATAGTGACCTGATAATAATGAATTACAATAGTCCAGCCTAGAAGCAATAAATGCATGAACTAGTTTTTCAGCATCAGTCTGAGACAAGATGTTTCTAATTTTGGAGACGTCAAGGAGGAGGGTTAGACGACAGACAGCCTGAAAAAAAAGAAACACAACGACTTTAAAGAATAGGGACGAGGGAGAACACAGGCAGGTATATAATAGGAAAGAAAAGTGACAAAAAGCTTTGAATGAGGTGACTTCAGCAGTGTGTGCAAATGGAAGTGACAAATAAAATGGAGCCAAAACAGCACATACAACCAGGAACTTGAGACAACAGATCTTTTTTTTTTATTGAGTTTAAGTCGAAACATGATTAATCATTTAATTGATGGGTGTTTCTGAGCAACACTGAAACAAAGGATAAAATCTTATCCCAAACTTTGCTGACATGTTCAATCTCCAGTTTGTAGCCACACTCCAGTTAATGTCCAATCCATCTATATGCTGATGCAGTTCATAAAGCCCCCCACTAAATAATGCTTTTTTTGTTGCAATAGATGGGCATCATCTGTGGGAGACGGAAGCCAAAGTTGACAAGGACTCCATCAAATCAGTAAGTGCGCCTCACTGAGACGATTTATTTGAAATGCTCGTGCTGTCTTCAGTCCCACCTTCCCATGAGACTTTCTCCTTTCCTCTCTCTGTCTCTTCCTCATCTGTCCCCTGCAATGATGTAACCTTTGCTAAGGCATTACAAATTGCAACATAGACAATGATGTTTAGCCGATGCAATCCTGAACGGAATTTTCACAAAATCTCCTTACCCTCTTGGAAGTAATTAGACACAGGCTGTCATGTTGTTTTTGCATCTAATCCATGAAGATACACATGTATGGATTACAACATGGAAGCATGCACACACACACACACACACACACACACACACACACACACACACACACACACACACACACACTCTCACACCACAGCCTTCCCAGCATAGCCAGACGTTTACTTCACAGTGAAGTGTGCTGAATTGGGCTTGAACACCTCATCTATGCTGGGATCACGCAGCCAACAGTGGATCACACCCCTGCACCCAACCTGCTGCCTTTCATGAGGGCTGTAATGAGAAAACAAACCAGTGTACTTATTTAACTGACGCTCGGTCAAATGGATTGTTCATATAAAAGTGAGCAAAAAGGAATCGTCAACAGAGGGAACGAAGCAAATGTTGTTGTGCTTGTCACAGAAAGCTGCTTGGGCTCTGGAGTTAATTAAGATTTCATCAAGGTTTGCTAGCCCTGCTTTTACTGTGGAGAGTCAAGAACAGGACCTGGCTGCTTCTGCAGGATGACAGTATGTTTTCATCAGCAGTGTTCCATCCATATTAGCCCCCTTTTTTGTAAACTGAGGTGATTTACACTTGCACAGAGTTAGCTATTCCCAGCTAAAGTCTGCAAGTCGGGATGTTTGCCGTTTACTTGCTGCTGTTATTTTACTTGGGTAAATGACTTGGTTGCATCAGCAGGACAATATGGACTGTGATGTCTAATTGCTTTGATGCGTGATGGCTAGAGTCCCAGATGCTGGAAAATTAGCAGCCAACATTGATAAAACACAAATACTACAGTGTGTTTTTAAATCTAATAAACAATTACTGAGAAAGCAAGAGAGAACGTTCCCTCTTCTTATGCCAGTTGCGACCAGACTGCTTTAAAGTGCTCCAGTCTGCCTGCTTGACTGTGTTTTTATTGCCATCCAGAGTGTGCTAACTTTCACTGGCTGGGATGGCGAGGGAAAGCTGTGTGCACACACTTAACACCTTCAATCTGCCACCTGCATGTTTTTCTTTGTCATTATCTGGAGGGTAGACTGGGGCTGAGCTCACCTCCAACCTCCCCACCCTGTCCCTCCCGCCTTCCTTCATGCACGATGATGACCAACAAAAACCTGCCTCCTGTCAAAATGCCTCACTCTGCGCCTGAGGAGAGTGACAGCTATCCCAGGATCTAGACAGAAACTTGAAAGATTTTTCCAATATTCCCCATTCATGTTCACATCCATCCAGACTTGCTGTAGTCTAATGGTGCAGGGAAGGCGGGCAAGCATGCCAGGGAAGGCAATGCTGTACAAACAAATAAGCTGGCTCCCTCCCTTCTCTCGGGCTGCACAGGGACAAAGCTAAAGCTCCTCGGTCAAGCCCAGGCAGCGGACCAACCTCATGAGCTCTTATGCTGCATCTGCATAGTCCACACAAGTTCATTTAGACCAACTCCCAGTCCAGCCTCTTGGAAACAGTATCCTGAATACTGTCCAACTGCAAAATAAACATAGCTGTTGATTAACCTCTTAATTCCCACGGGTGCATAGTCATTATAAACCCATACTGTGCAGCCAATCTTTCAAGCTCGCAGAACTTCCTTTGAAAATCTCATGGCGATCCCAAGCTTTCCAAAGGTACAAAAACATTTCAGCCTGAATTTGAAACAAAATGAAAAATTAAATCTTAAATAGTTTTTTGAAATGAAAAAGCTAAGAGAAGTAAAAGGAGCAAATTGATTGTTTAAAGGTGGTGAGTAAACACAGAATATGTCTCAGACATGATTTTTCTCCATTTCTGTCAGCAGAAGTCTAAATATAGAGTACAGGTGAAATATACCGTCATATCTTATTTCTGTTTCAGAATGCTCTTGTTGTGGAGATCCCACCGTACAGGAACCAGAGAATATCCAGCCCGGTGCACGTTAACTTCTACGTCTGCAACGGCAAGAGGAAGAGGAGCCAGTGCCAGCGCTTCACCTACCTTCCTCCAAATGGTAATCATCATCCCCAACCTTTTTATTACCAGTGACACTGCAGCACTCCTATTGCTTTACACAGGCCACACGCTTTGCATTCTTTATTGCAAGCATTTTTTCATGCTTTGACATCTGTCCACCGCAGTTTACCTCAACCGTCAACATGCCATGTGAAATTTGTAGCCATTTTTTCCTACTGAATGTTTTTGACGGTATAAGTGGCAGCACTTGGCTGAAGCCTCTGAGTGAGAGCAGAAGGTGTGAAGTGTGTTTATTCTGCAGTGACAGCACGTTCCCCAGCCATGAGGTGCACCTACTGAGTGACAGAGCCTCCGAGCACTGTTGATGTAGAGAAGTCAATCTCCCGACGACCTGACTTTCACACCCAGCCTCACACATTCTCTTCCAGCGCACCTATGAATTGACAAAAAACAAATGCACGCACACACACACACACACACACACACAGCCACGCACCAGCCAGTGCTTTGGCTTATCATTCGTGTAGCAACCTGAAATCCCAGGAATACCTCTCTCTGTGTGTTTATCACCAGCCCCTGGCGTCAGTGTTTATAGATGGCTTTCACACTGGAATTTAAAGAATGTATTGTTAAGAGTTAAGAGTTCAGCTTCGGAATTACATTGTGAGCTTTTTGCTCTTAGTAGGCACAGGTGAAATATCAGCTTTGGTATCACTTTCAAGCATCCCATGGGGATACTATTATTTTTTCGTGTGTGTTTGCTCTTTCGGCCGCAGCTTTCCAAATATGGTGCCTTTGCTATTGGCCTTTTTAAACAATAGTTGCTGAAGGCGGATTTAGTGAAGCTGCAGTACCCGCACCCTTGTTTGCTCTAGCTGGTTTTGGAATTCTAACCAGCAACTGTGCATTTATAAGACATGCATTCCCCTTGTGATAACCAGTGAAATCCATTAGATCAAAACAATGGTATCTTGTTTTCATTGATCACAGCCTAATGGGTCTAATGCTTCTGGGATAGAAGGCAAGCATGTGTTTTAAGACTAGAGCTGTTAATAAGATGTGACATTTAGATTATCAGCAGATGCATTTATGGCCTCAGGAGATAAGTGATCAGGATTTTGGATGAGGCGCCGAGAACAAATAGCACACAGCCCTATTTGGAGATGCCTGATTATATGATGAACAAGTGCATTGTGGGTAACTGGACAAGTGTGGAACGGACAAACTGTGGCCATATATAGCTTATCCATTTCATATAGAAAGAGACAGAGAGAAAAGGAGATGTAAAGGCTTTTCAGCATCCACAGTGCATCTCAAAGTCATTTCCCTGAGCATAAGCACAGCTCTAATTAAAAGATGACTTGTTGTGTTCTTTCTTTTGCTGCCAAGTAAACCGCAAGTACAGTTTGGACCACACAAGCGGGGCCAATGTCTTCTCAAAGAAGCTTAATTAACTTACAAGTGTTACAGCCAAAGCGACCACGAATCACAAGCTTTTTTGTTCTATTTGGAGACATAGCACCCTTTTGAATACACACATAAAAAAACAAAACAAACATACAACATTGAATATTCCTAAAAACAAATAATATTTTAAAAAGAGACTCTAGTATTAAACCTGTGCTAGATTGCAGTTGAGGTAGAACGCAGGCACGGTTGTGTTACAGGTTAATTTATCATTATAGAGTTTGAGCTCCATAGTTGTGATTGAACTGGCAAAAGATGCCACGATGTTAAAAGAATACTATATAAAAGTTATAAATATCATAAACACACTCTACAAAGTGACAATGACTGCAATAGTTTCACAGTTTCAATACTGCAGCAGAGAATGAGGAAACCCTAGTGAAGCTGTTTGCTTTTGAGGGTTTCAGTGCATGTGTCAACAGTAAGTGAAACAACCAACACTGCGGCCATGTACTCAGGGTGGGCTGGGGAGGAGGACACCCACACACGCACAGATAGACACACATTGCTGTCAACACTTTTTTTTTTTTTTTTTTTTTTGCTCGCTTGTATGAAAAGACTCTTCCGGCCTTATGTCCCACTTCAAGCACAGTTGTGGTCTCTGACGTTGTTTAGAAAGAACATTTCTTTCACACTCTGCTGTCTGTTCGTCTATAAAAAGGCGAAACCAAACCTTAAAATAGCCCGACTTGTTTAAAACAGCGGAAGGATGAAGCAAACACTCTCGGGGACACAGATGCTAGTGAAAACCACCTTTATTTTCCATTCAGGTCATGTGACCCTCTTGTTATTCTTTGACATTAATGCGAATGTGGTTGGCACTACTGTGGCTAAATACTGATACCTGCATTTGAAGAACAAAACACATCCGAAAAAAAGAAACAATACTGTTTGATGTATGCTGCCTTGCAAGTACACCTGACATATTATTTCAGCAGACATCATGTTTCAGACATGTAAGCAGATTTGTATGTTCTTTGTCTCTAGTGTGAATATAACATATTATTAGGCCTGTCAGATGCAGTCTGCAGTGGATAGAAGAAGGGTGTTGCAGAATTTTGAGGCATTGCCATGTTAGTACATAGTCAAAAACTTTGTGTGCTCTGTGTCAGTAAGGAAGAGGTGAATTGTGTGCATAAAGGCCTTAGACTAAAATTTTAAAATGCCTAGCTTTTACAAAAATTGTTTTGGTCTGTATGGCTGATTCCTCCATCGCTGACTATTTGAATTTTTCACATTATATGCGTTAAGGCTCCAAGTTGTGCGTTATAAGCGGCATAGCCATAGAGGGTAACATTAGCTCAGCCATTAGTTGTTTGCTAGGCTAAACTGGACCTCTCTATCATGTTTGTGGTGTTGGTGCTTCTTGGAAGGTTTTAAAGGTCATTATCTAACAAATTATATGGCTTTCTGTGCACAGAATTGCATCAGCAACAAATATAAGTCTGCGTTTTATTTGTATGCTTGTAGTTAGCAGGTATCTCTGGCGACACCTCGCTAACCAAGCTCCATAGTATTAGCTGATTACTTGGTATCCAAAACTCCCGTCCACATATGATCACTTTTCTCTCAAAAAAAAAGGGGAAAAAGAAAAGAAAATGATGATGGTTGAAATTCTACAGTAAAGGCTTCCATAAAAAGAGTCCACAAGGGTGAGGTGGTGGCTACAGCCATCTTTTATATACAGTTTATGTTATGACCAGTACAGTCATTGCCTGTGCTTCACTGAAAAAAGAACTTGACCAAGTGTGAATGTGGTTGTGTGTTTGGTGGTGGTCGGACAGGCTGTAGGCGCAAATTGGCAGCCACGCCTCTGTCAGACTGCCCCAGGGCAGCTGTGGCTACGTTAGTAGCTTACCACCACCAGGTATGACTGAGGTGTGAATGAATAGTGCGTGAAATTGTAAAGCGTCTTTGAGTGTCTAGAAAAGCGCTATATAAGACTAATGCGTTATTATTATTATTTTGCCATAAAAGAAAAAATAAAGGTTAGTTTATAGAATTAGAGGTCATAAAAAATTTTTTTTTTAAAAAAACAGTTAGCCGAGTTATGCAAAAACAAATTTTTGCTGTTCAGGAACCAACTATGAGGTAAAGGTGCATTTAGCCAACGAGTCAAGAAGCCTGCTATTGTTTAAATATACCATCAGTAGCATTTGTGGTTGAAGCCTAAGTGCTTGTCTGTGATGATGAGATGTACATGCAGAACAACTGTCGTTGTCTGATTCCCAGAATGAGCTTCCCTTTTCCGAGCTCCCGTCCAATAATTCTTGCGTGTGTAGAGACGTGACGTGTTACTCTTCAAATAAGAAACAGTTTTCACCAACCACATTAAACAACAAATGCCAAAAAATGCTGGCAGTGACCGAAGCTCGGGCGAAGAACTTCTCGGAACCCCTTTATTTTTACAGGCCGTTTGGAGATTCCTCTGTAATATCGAGTTCTATTCTTAACGCAAATGGCTGCCTGCTCCCCCCACGTTGCATCAGTCTGTGGTTAGAGCTGGAGAGGCGAGAGCCAGAAACATGTTCTGTGACACATACAGGAAAAGTTAATGAACCACATATTGTTCTTTTGTTGTAAATATTTGCACAGTCATGTTTTTCCAAAAAACTGGACAATGACTGAACTGTTTCTGTCATGTCTGCAGCTTTGGGTGTTTTTAGACTCACCTACTGTATACCAAGGCCCACAGTATGCTGGGTGTCCAGATTGCCTACACAGTGGGACACAGTGCACGAGGTACCTTTGAGTTAATGAACTACCACCTGCTCCATGTTAAATGTCACTGGAGATTCAAGCCGATAGTACGAGGTGAATTTCTCTTTTTTTTCCACAGTGGCGTAACAATATCATATCTCACCAGTGGAAATGAGCATTAGAACCTTTTGCATCCTAAAATACCAATTACCAGTCCCCCAGAGGGACAGATGGTCTTATTTAGAAAGTAATTTATAAAGCTACATATAAGCCCTGCTTGCCCTTTCTAATGTAATACACAGACACAAACACACATCACTGTCCTTATTTCCATCAGAGGAAACAAGTGCTCAGTAAAATACCTATATCATTCCTGATCAGTTTAATACAAGCAGACACAAGGGAAAACTGCCAGAAATGGAGAGAAAACCATGTGCAGAGCAGCAACAGTCTGTGGGCCGTAACCCACAGGTTGAGAGGAAATAGAAGCCAGCTGAAGTTGGGATGCGCCTGGTGAATCTGTTTTCTCAGTTCTCACAGATGGCTCGAGCTGGAGGAAAGACGTCTGTTTACAAATGTAGAGGGAGAATTTTGGAGAAAATGTAACTTTAGAGAAAGGCCTTTAGTCCAACGGGATTTCGCTGGGAAAGGTCTTGCTAAATGTCAAAAACAATGCTTAGAATTTCCTCTACTCTTAATAAATACCCTTTTCCACCATAAGCCAAACACTTTATGAAATACACCTGCCCTTTTTTTTTTTTTTTACAGAAAACAAACAGAAAACCCTGATGTTGTTGAAAAGTGTTGTGTTTTGGGCACAAACATTGACAGTACTTGGACTCAAAGATAAACTAATGGGATTTTAGGGATTAGCTGTCAAAGTCATTGCTACCACTCGCCCATCCCATTATGGTGAATGCGATATGTCAGGAACACCTGGAAGGAACGCCGTTACATCGGGCTCAAATGTGGATTCGAACTGATTAAAATTTGGATTTCAAAGATCAAGGTCACTGTGATCTTCCAAAACACATGTTGGGCTATAACGCAAGACTTTATACACTAATTATGACACAATGTCATAAAGATGTCTAATAGGATAAAATGACAAAGCTGTAAAAACACTTTTTTCTGGCAGTTAGTCAATGTCATAATCAGGGTTCTAAATTAACTTTTTTGATCACCAGCCAATGTGGCTGGTAACTCTCTAAAGTTACTGGCCAATCAGAATTTCCACTAGCCAAATTTTCCTTTTTTCTTTTCTCTGTCCTCATCATCACCTGCCTCATTCCTCTTCTCGCTCCTCTTCTCCCCCCCAGCTGCCCCAGTCTGTCCAAGTCCCAACCACCGCCACACTTAGGTTAAAAGTTTTTACTAAGCGAACGTTAACTCCCTCCTCTTTCAGTGTGCTCTCTGTTTAGTTACTTCTACCTTGAGTTGCTCTCTGTCTTGCTCTCTGAAGTCTGGTCAGTGATGTTAGCGTTCATTTCCATGGTTTCTCGTGCTATTTTCACTACAAACTGCACGCAGCCAGTGGGCGTATAATGTCATGACGTAGCGTTAAGGCATATAGTGTTCATGGGAAATGTAGGAAGTACTGCCAGGGGATAAATGACCGAGAACGGAGCCTTATGTATCATGCATGTAATGCCTCTTGCATCACTGGCAAAATTGGCTAGTAAGTTTTTATTAACACTCGCCAAAATGATTTTTTTACCCGCATTTGGCGGATTGGTGGGTGTTAATTTAGAACCCTGGTCATAATCCATGAATAGAAGGGAGGTTGTGATTACTGTCTCTTTCACATGTGGCCTTCACAACATGCAGTAAATGATTCTGGACATACATGAATGTAAATTGCAACTTGACTATTCCAGTTTGTAATTATTGTCCTCATTTAACTTCTGCAGGGAAACATTCAGAACAACATGTCAGTCTTCAGGATCTGTTAAGCTTGATGATAATTTAATTTTCTTTAAATATTAAACTGGACTTTTTTTTTGACTGATTTCTTGAGGCAGAAGGTTAAAATGTGTTTCAAATTACAGATAGCAATGCAGATCCTGACCCGAAGCTAAAATATGAAAACAATCGCATTTTATAGCATTTCCACAGGACAAATCTGATATCATACCCTTGGCTCTTTGGCGCACTTCTATCCATTCACACTAAAGAAAAGGCACAAGAGAGAATGACAATCTGGAGGGAAGTGACTGTGGATGTTGTGTGACCATGTGACTCACTTGTTATTCCCCAGGCCATGGAAAGGAGGCCTCTGCATAATGGGACTCGCCTTACCATGCTCCCCCAGACACCAAGCCTGGTCTCTGGGCTCTGAAAGCAGACAGGGCTGACGTAAATGTGTTCCCTGCCGCGTTAACACCGCTCAGCACCCCGGGGGCTACAGACCCGTTTAATGTTTTTTTTTTCAGATCAAACTCTCAGAAACTAAGAACTCATTATAAAAAGATGTCTTTCATATGACACAGTGATCCACAATTTGCTTTTTCTGTCACTGAAAGGTTCTATTGTGTACAAAAAAATCATACACACAGACATCTCATTCATATTGATAACTTTGAGAAAATTTCACCAGGAGCAAGTTAAGCCAAAAACTTTTAATGGTTGGCATCAAACAGTCACCACACCCATTAGCACATTTTAACAATTGCAAAAAAAATAAATAAACAGTATGTCCTTTGTGACTCAGAAGCCTTTGCTGTGCATTTGGGTATCTTAACATGGACCTATTACTTTTGTGTTGGCACAGTCTGTGCATATGTACTTATATAATAACTCTGCAGTGAGCTTGTTAATATGGATCGTTCTCCATCGTTCAGCCCAGTCCATAAACATACCACTGTTTATGAAGGCTCCAGATTGAGATTGAAATTTTCAATTAATAGAAAACCTTTCTTGACAGCGAAGAGAAAGTATGTGATACCTGTCAGTCAGGACTAATCAGGAAACAATGCAGACAGTCTGCACTGGATTAGAAGTTAGAAGAGAGGAGGCAGGATGATCAAATGGGGTCACTGCACTCTCCTGCATTAGCTGAGGTCTGAAGCTCCTGAAACCACAGGCACAGCTCTACAGCCTCTTAAGCAGCTCAGGCAGCCTAATCAAAATCAAATCATCTCCTTTTTTTTTTCACTCTCCCCCCCTATCTTTTTGGTCCTGAGAGAAACAATTACTTCTGGAGTATGGAGGAAACCTAGGGGTCTTGAGCTCCTCAAGCAGCAGCAGCAACAGCAGCAGCACTCCACTGCTTTAAAGTACTTTTATTGGATATCAGAGCTGGAGGAGAGTCCAAAGAAAATAGGTCCTATTCATTATTAGAGCCAGCTGTGGCTTTCCACACTGATGACTCATCCATTTTTCTTTCCTCCCTATTCTTTTGCTTTTTTTCACGATGTGGTAAAGATGGGTGGCAAAGAGGAGGCGTAAGGATTTCTCTGTTAGAGGACTCTGCCAAGTTGACACTGAGCCCATATCCACTGGTGGTTGTTTGTTTGGATTATGGAGGGTATCACAGGCACGGTTCTGCCTGCTTACCGCCTTACTCAGCCTCAGTCATAGGCTTATTGCGCCACGTGGATTCCCTGCACGTTTTATAACATCTCCTTTCTTTCTTTCTACTTTTCCCCCATCAGTGCCGATCATAAAGACAGAACCCCATGATGAATATGATTCTCTGGGTACTGTGGGGCTCTCCATGCATTCCACAACCTACTACAGCCAGCCCAGGCTCACTCCTATAATGCCTGTGGCCGATCCTGATGCCTGCCTGGTTGGGGGCTACCCTTCGTGCCCACCTCGCCACACTGCCATGCCATCGTCACCCCCCAGCTCAAGCCCCACCCTTCATGATCTGTCTCCTGTGGCATTCAGCAAGTGCCTTCCCAACAGCCCCACCCATGCAGCACCACTGGGACCCATGGCACCCCCCATTCAGGAGAACCCTGGTCGCCCTAACCTTGTCCATCCACCTTCACCAGATCACAACTCTTCTCTAGGGATGCTTCACTCCCAGGGTAGCCCCAACCACCTGAACAGCCCAGGACGCCATAGCTACCATCCTATCTATACCAACAGCAGTCCATCATCTTCCCCGGTATCCCACCCTTCCACTCCTGGTGGGCCTGTAGAGAGCCCATTCGTTCAGGCCTACAGCCCCGGTCAGACACAGGCAGCAGCCAGCTCAGTCCAAGCTGGAGGGAGCTCACCAAGTCTGCTACCTGAGGATGCCAGCCCCCCATCAATGGCCATCACCGTTAAGCAGGAGCCCCAGGAACTGGACCAGATGTACCTAGATGATGGTGAGTTACCACAAATGAAGTCTTTGCACATTATCTAGAAGTTTATATTTGATAGTAACTAAATAAAGAGAGGCATTTTTTTCTTTCTCGATGAAAGTTCCTCTTTATGAGATCATTGCCCGTGCCAAAATTGACTGTTTACGTAACACATTACATTTATTTAACACCTTTTCCTTATCTGCGAGCCCTCACACATGGCCGCGCCCTACTGCGCCTCGGAGTATTTCCTGATAAAATTCTGGCAGCACATTTACGTCAGATTTGTTTAATTTTAGGCCAAGCAGATTTATTTGCTTTTGGTCTATTGCGCTGGACAGCTTATGTTGTCCGAATGGCGGCTTAACTTTAAAACAGTAAATTGCCTTGATGGGATTTTGAAACAATCTGTCAAAACATCAGAGCACTGGGGTCAGCCGGGGTGCAGCAGAACAAAAACAGTGGCACACGCGTAGCGATCCAAACTGTTGACACAACGACTAATGAAGGAAGCAAAACAATGGGTAGGGGTTTCCTGAGCCAACCCACCCCCATCACCCCCCAAATATCTGGGAGGGATCCTGGGAGGCAGGAGGCAGAGGCTTTGTTTTCCCATCATTTCCCCACGGAGGCGACACCATGCAGCTGTCGTCATCAGGGGAGACTGTGGGGTCACCAGTCTCCCTCTGGCAATGAAACCAGTCACACCCAAGAGACCATATGGTTGGGTTTATTGCCTCCTGTGTCCATCTCACATTATGTCTCTCAGGGCAGCAACCTGTTATCTGTGTTAGCAGAGGCTCCACTTGCTGTTATGATATATATCCATAGAGCACATCACGGGCATCGAGCCAGTTTGACCTGTTAAAATCTGCTAGAGGTAGGGGGGGGGGGGGCGCCTCCACAATGAACTCAGGAATATCACCCTTCCTGTGCACAGTTTGCTCAGTAAACTAATGTTGTTGCATATGTGTGTGTGTGTCTGTGTGTGTGTGTGTGTGTGTGTGTGTGCGTGTGTGTGTGTGTGTGTGTGTGTGTGTGTGTGCGTGTGTGTGTGTGTGTGTGTGTGTGTGTGAGTATAGTTCATACGCATTCACTCAACAGCTCAGGGAGTACAGGGGTGATAGGCATGAGGGGACCAGGGGAGTCTTGCTGTGGAACTGTAATTGAGTTGAAAAGCAGTTGTCAGCATATCTGTCAGTCTTGATGAGTCCCATTAGTCGTTATCTCATAAACAGACAATACAGACACAGGAGGGATGTCTGCCTGTTATCAGCTCTATAAACTTTCTCTTTCCTGTAAAAAATAAATTAATTAAAAAAATCTTTCTTTTACACTCTTTTTCTTGAATATATACAATGCTGGGTTGTCTGGAAATGTAATTTAAAACGGCATTTCAAATTCTTTCACACTGTTTTTAATACTTATGGCAGGCAGAAGCTTTCACTTCAGCATTAATTGAATAAAGTGAAACTATAGCTTCATTTTTGAGTTTTCTACTAAGGTTGCCAAGGAGTTCTTTTACACCAACCTATATGAAGTTATACCAAATGTACATAGCAGTGTTCGTGCAAGTAACCTTGTTTCTCTTCCCCATCTACTCCATCCACTGTCACTTTAGCAAGCTCAATCATCCTCTAACCCAGTGGCCAGATGTATTCAGCCAGTGATTATAGCTGCATTAGGGGACGCACAGGAATGTGTATTGATTGACCAAGGACAGTAAGGCAGCCCCTTGAAAACCTCAGCGTGCTGCCGTTTTGCATCACCTAACGTCTGTGCAAGCATCTGTGGTAAACTCTTGGAGTCCTGGTAAGTGTGCGGTGGTAACAGCATACTGCCAAGGCATCTGCTGCTCCCAGGCCCGGCCCTCTCCCAAACCCCTCAAATGAGCCCTAAGCTAAAATAAATAGGATCGGAAGGCAGCTCACCCGGCGTCTCGTTCCCCGTCCGTACGCATTACGGCCGTGTGTTAGCGAGCTCAATTAGAGAAGGAAGACTAGCAGATGACCTCACCACAGCGGCAGTGATTTAACACCAGCCATGTAGAAAAGCTCTCCTCCCAAGCAGTTGGGGAGCCCGTGATTTGGAGTCTGCAGGAGCACACTTGATCTTCCCCAAGAGTGTTGCACCTCCCACGCCTGAGCACTGAGGCCTTCGGCTCTCATCAGCCAGAGTAAATGTGTCTCTCTGGTCAGGCCCAGATTTTACACAGCCCCTGAGAAATCACTCAACTTATCAACGGTGAGCTACTGTACCATAAGGAGCTGGGTTAGCAGGGAGGGGGTCTGAGATGTAAACACCCCCGACTGCCATACAGAGTCTTCATTGTAAAGTGCTGAACTCTTCCCTCTGCTGTGATAGAAGATTTACTAACGTCAGTGCGAAGCATGATATGATGATTCTTTTTTTTTTCTACAACGAGCTTCTATGGGAAGGATCCAGCTGGCAGGCAGATCGCCGCTGGAGCTCCCATTTTCACTCAGTGGCATGTTGGCTCTCACCTGCTACAGCCTCACTTTTCATACCTGACATTAAAGCCAAATATCAGCATGGTTTAGGGAATGGAGGCAAGTAGAGGATGAAACACCCTCTGCTAGATGGCTATGCCTTGTTGCATTGTTGACTCACTGTGGTAAACAACTCGTGGCGGGGCTCTCATAAAACCAAAGATTTCAGACATTTCGTACTCACTCGCAACCCGCTATCTGTACTTTACAAGCTAGAAAAATGGCAGTCAAATGACATCAGTGGGTATACAAATAGAATTTATGAATAACTTGGACTGCAGCATTACGTTTGTCTTGTTAGCTGAACTAATTAAGCAAAAAAAGAAAAGTTTAAATGACCACATGCTTTGTCAAATGTTTGAATTCTGGTGACATCATAGCCCTCTCTTCCTGTGTCAAGCAGTGACACATGCACATCTACGTATGAAAAACAGTCACACAAACCTGCGCTTCTATTCTGAGACTTATTTTTCTTGCCTTGAAAACCTGTTCCTGCTGTTTATAGGTATTTTTGCTGCGGTTGTGTGTAGAGCAGAAGCAATGTGTTGGCAGCGTGAGGCGTTTGGTCCTGTGAGGCTGCTGCCGTGTGTCCTGTCTCATTAGCTCCTGCTGTGATGGGTGATATCATGAAATGTAACTGAATGCAGCACACAGCAAAGGAACTACTGCTAATCAGAGAGCCAGATTTCTACCAGCTGCCTTTCTGGGGAAACAGAGGTCCCTTATTCCCTACAATAAGAAAAACAGAGCGCACACCAGTCTCTGCTGATTTCTGACATTTGACATATGTGCTCTGATTGCCGCGTGTTACAAGGTGGGGTTTTTTTTTTGTTTTATTTTAGTTTTTTTTTTTTTTTTGCAGTTGTTTCCTCCTCAATTCAAGGTTAGTGCACTTCAGGCTCCACCAGGCTTGCTTTCACAAACTGAAAACAGATTTGTTGTCGATCCTTCTTTTCTCCTTCCTTCCCTCCTCCCCTCCCCAGCAACAAAAGCGGAATTCTAACCTTCCTGAGGATCTCCGTCCACCACCAATGCTTCTGAAGGCAACTCAAGGCATTCCTCATGGAAACTTTTACACATCCTGGCAAGGTGCCCAGACCCCAGGACTCCGCAAAACCCCTAATGATGATTGAGCGCGCGTCCGCACCACGCTGAAAACATGCTGAGTCGCTAACATTGGAGTGTGCCGCAAGGCTGCATTGGAGGGGGGGCAGAAGAGATTGGGGGGGGGTGTTCATTAAATCAGAGGTTGAAGTGTCTAATGGGACTCACTAAAGCAGGGCTGCTCCTGTATGTTTAGACAGCATATACGTGTGTGCGTGTTTTTCACTGTTAGTTGGTAGACTCATCTAGCTGTGGAAGCACTGTAAGTGACATCGTGTGCTTTCACAACACTCCACCTCTGACCCTGTGGCCTTTTGGGAGTAGGTCAAGCTTCAGCTAATAGTATACCGAAAGAAAGGCTGTCTTGTGGTTAAGTGCAGTGCCTAGAACACAGTCTCCTTCTACACGTAGTGATATTGACGGGCACAAGAAAACGCGTGATGGCTTTTTTATTATTTATGGCCACAAAGAGGATGTGGATATTTTACTGTTATTGTTATTGCTGCCTTCTCATATTAGGAATCCCGTTTTCCTGGCAGCCCTTGACATGGTGAAGTATAAGTAAAAGTTTCGGCTTGCAGCAGAAGTTTTACAGTCATGGGAAAAATTAATAGGTGGGTGCACTCTTGGCTTGGCCTTTAAAACCATCAAAGCTATGGATCAACAACTACACATCTGGGATCAGCAATAGATTAGCTTCAATTTCTTCTCATTAAGATTAAAAACCATTATTTTTACTGTGTGAATTGAGCAGCTTTGGCTCTTATTACCCATTATCAGATACTACAGGCCTTACTAAGCACTTCAGACAATATGCTGTTCAGTAAATATGAGGATTAGCTTTCAGTATAAGTTGTGCTAACTGATCAAGTAGTATATTAAATGGAAGTGTAAGGCAAATGTATTTTTATTTGATCCTATGAACTTGTTTATTGTAGTTATAGAGCTCCGGAAAAGATGATAGCATGCTGGTGAATAGTAATAATAATAATAATCTTTATACCCTGTAGCCGCATACAGTTGGAAACATGAAGTAATTCTCATAAAGCAGATTACATTGATAGTTAACGATCTGATGTATGGAAGTTAAAATGGAGGTGCATTAATGGGACCCAGAGAATTCCATAGTGTCCTTGCAGAAGAAGAATACATGTGCAGTTGAGTAGAAGTCCTCTGGATTACCTTTGCTCTGTTTCCTTTTACATCTCTTTTATCTCTGTGCCATTGGCTGAACATAAGAGCATTTAGATTCCTGGTTGTGATCATAATAGATTTTTGTAACACTTTTTGAAACCCACTCAATTACAGATACCGTTCCCCGAGATTGCTTGCAGTTTAGCAAATGACTGGATCCAAGTGGTTACATATGACAGTGGCAATGGGGTTACCTTATTTGTGCTTTGATTTTTTTAGCTCTTTGTAAAACCATTGGGAATATTATTATAGTTCTGATAAATGCAGCAAGATGAATCTGTAAGAATTTGATCCATTTATTACCGCAGCAGGTTGGCTTTAATGCCCGTATGCGTGCATGTGTGTGCGCACCCCAAACCCTGGCAGCTGAGCCAGAGGATCTGGTCTGGTTTCAGTCGCTCCGTCATAATATCCACAGTCACCGAGAAAGAATGCGTCTGCTGAAAAACTGCAGCTAAATTATCTAAACAAATTGGGTTTCTTTTGTGTCTGGGGTCTACACACAGGCACATTTAGATGAAAGACTTTGATTCTGGTTTTGAATGGGTTCCGCATTTCTTTTGCCAAATATTAGAGCTGTGTGACGCAGAATTGCTACCGTGCGCTTATTTTCTGTTGCACACTGTGTGGCCTTCTATGGAAGCCTATTACCTGGCATCAATAGGAAAATGGACTTCAGTGAAGCACACAATCAAATATAGCAGAGTGAAGCCACATGGCACAGTAGATGCATCCTTCTCCAGACACATGTGAGTCTATTCATTAAGGCTATATTATTCCAGTTCATCATATGTCATGTATTTCTTATAGTTTCTCCTGACACAGCCGTTTAGAGACTCGGTTTATGTGGCTCGCATTCTGAGGTTTAGGAAACACGCGCTGAAAAGCCACAGAGCCACACGGATCACAGCGGGTCAGGACTCAGACAGGGCCTGCGGCTTGGCTTGGGATCTTCTTGTGTATATCTGTGATCGTGGAGCTGCCACCTCGTGCCAGACACTCTCATTACCGAATCATAACATGACAAATGTCAGTGTGGTTGACGGCTCTGACAGGACGATCACTGACTGAGTCTCCTTCCTCCATTAAGCTTTGAGTTCCCTGCATTTAAGCTGTGAATTCAGCTGCATCCGAGCCTTTATCTGACGTCTCACCGTATTTAAGGCTGTTTCAGGACATACTGTCCGTGGGGTAAGTGGCTTTGTGTTAGTTGCACAATTCTGGTCCCTCCGGTGATTTGAAGTGATGTTTTTTTATGACGTAAAACAATTTTCAGCACCAACCCTAAAACACAGTTCCTCTGCGGAGATAGTGAATCTTACTCTGAACACCATAAATGCTGCACTGTCACAGAAACCATAAATTTGCCTTGAATCTTGGATATTTCCTCCTGGCATTAAATAATATGAGCATATGGAAAACTCATACGGTCCAGACAAACACCCAAGAAGCACAAACTGATTTAAAAGACAGCATTTTCGTTTCAGTCTCTCAACAGGGAGGTCAGAGGTCAAGAGCAACTGCTGGACAGCAGCCCGGGAGCTTGAAGAGTGTCTTGCCCGAGGGTCTTCCATTTGAACATTGTAACCACAGTGAGCTGCTCGCTCCTAGAAGTCGTATTTAGAGGATATAAATACCTGCGGCATCAGTAAACAGGAGCAGGTCTCCATCCCAGACCACTTAATAACAGCTTCCCATTTGAAATTTGTTAGGTCAGTGAAATAGTATCCTTTAGCGACGGATGTCAACAGAGAGGTCTGTTCCAGGCGGGTGGGATGGGGAAAGCCGTTGGGTTTTGCAACACTTGGCAGCATACGCTGTCTCCTCTATGCACAAATGCCTCAGAAAGTAGAACATTGGGGAGAGAGTCACGAAGGGAAAACAGGAGGAAGGGGAATCAAGACAGAATGTATAAGAGTGTAAAATAAAGATATAAACTTTGAAAGATTAAGAAGAGCGTAGTATCACATACAAGTATATAAGCCAACAGTGTAAGCCTTATGAGCTCATTGGAAACACAGGCAGGTTTACATAAAATGTAACTGTGAAAATAATGAAGATCCCTTAAAAACATAAAAGTCTGCTTTTCAAATTGCATATGTTATCAAACTGAAAGCAAAAGGACAAAGAATTTCTTTTTTTTTAAGCTTCATTAGCGCAACTGTAGTCATGAGAAGCCTGATTTTTTTTTTTTTTTTAGGCCAAGAGATGCTCATCATCTCCTCGCATCCAGGAATATTCAGCAAGCATGTGGATAAGCAGGTCAGCCATAGAAATAAAGGAGACAGAGACACAGACAGAGAGACGAAGGAGAAAGAGGGGAAAATCTGAGGTGGAAGAAAGTAGCGTGTAATCTTGGTGATTTTTTTCCCTGGCTCCCATTGCCCCTGTTCTACACACACACACACACACACACACACACACACACACACACACACACACACACACACACACACACACACACGCGTATGCAAACAGACAGACACTATGAGCTCCTTTCACAGCTAAAGCTGTTAAAACTGAGACACTGAAAGTCAAAGAAAGAAAAGCACAACCAGAGTTAAAGATCACACTTTCTTCCTGTCCCAGCAGCGGCCACTCGCAGGGAGCAGAGGGTGAATGGGTTTATTTTAGGGGAGGAGAGGATCCTAACCTCTGAACTGTATGTGTCCTACTGTTGACATGTGACCTGCAGAGGTTATAAAACCTCAACCAAAACAACAGGCTACACCGAACACACCGAAATTGAACGCTTTAGCTGAAGGAAGGCCGTGTTTTAACAAACTTGCAGAGTCATAATTCCAGTTATGTTATACTGTTATCAACCATGCAAATTCTTCACTGAAGTTTAGATTTAAAGGAAAAAATAACTTTTATCTGCTTGCAATTAGGCTCTAAGGGATGTAAACTTAATCTTCTCATTATAGATGAGAAAAGAGGTGAATGTATTTTAATAATTCACCCTTCATACGGCATGTAACTAATGACTTCATTAATTCTTTATAGGTCATCTTGTAGGTTATAAGCTATTAATCTTTAACTTTTGGGGTGTGCAAAAAAAACTGCGGTAAATTGGCATTGGTAAATTTTTTATTAACCACTATTAAAGCCATTATCTACACTGCTTTACAAAGAGTATCCTGCTAGAGAGCGACGCTATTATTTTTCAGCCCTAAAAACTGTTCACACACTTTTCTGATAGACCCCACAAATCCTACTACTAGAAGACGAACTAATTCTTTCTGCTCATGTAGTAAATCAGCCATGACGAATCTGCAGGGAGCTGGAGTTTGGAAAGCTCTGCGTCTAAGCTCTATGTGAATGAAAACATCACGTACATTTTAATTAGATCAGTTAGATTTACTGTAGGATGGAGTAACGTAGCAGACTCTCGTTTCTTTCAAGGTGTTCAAGTGGCGGGTTCTCTCCCTGAGCAGCACCAACTGTTAAGTCTGCAAGACTTTAAACAGCATGAACAGAAGCAGGTGAAGCTGTGGGTCTGTGATTTACAGGTGGCCCGAAAATTTCTCTGTCTCACCTACTGTCTGTGAAAGTGTAGCTGTCTTCACCTTCAACTCTGAGACAGTCTGGCTTTCTTGACAACTATATAGTCTCCAGATGGATGTACGTTTGTCTGTGAAAATCAAAGTGAGGTCAAGGGTGCTGGAAAGGAGATAAGAGAATCTTTGGCTGGGATTGCCTCTCTACCTTCCAGTGAATAAGTCCATGATGTGCCCTGAGGAGGCCTCCCTGTCTGTGTCCTCCTGAGTAGGCTTTAAAGCTACAGGGCAGTTCTTGGGGTGAGCAGACAGGGTGTTAATCAGATCACTCCAAGCCTCAGTACAGATCACTAGAGCTCCACGGGGATGTTGAAAGAGAGAGGCCATGTTCTCGTGAGCAGCAGAAGCTTTTTTTTTTTTTTTTTTTTAAATTTAGTTAGCTTTACTATACTTTTCAGTTCCTTATCTGTCACGGAAGGAAGAAATCTACACAAACCCTCCATCCAGCTAGGCAAGATCCTAGATCAGTGGAAATGTTGCTTTCATCGGTGTGTTTGATCTAAAACAACCAACAAGACGATGTTTAGTTGTGGCTATCAAAAGAGACAGGTTAACCTAAGACCGCGACTTGGTGCTGCGCTGGCACATGCGGGCTTGCACACTAAACAATAAGAAGGAGCCTCTCTGAGCCATCCATCTATGATGAATAGCAAACAATAAAGCTCACAGTGAGGTAAGCCTTTTTGGACACAGAGAATATAATTTATTTTTAAAATAGAAGAAAACAAGTCTAAAATCCCACATTTCAACTGACAGGCAACAGGTGATTTAAAGAAGCACACTACAAATGCAGTTGTAAATTGTACTGTATGCAGGTGCACTGCCAAATTCTCACCCAAATGACTGCAGCCTACTGAAGTATGATTGTTTCAATGTGCTCATATTCTTTGGACTCTTTTCCATAATTTAAAAAGCAGTGAAATCTCGAGCCGTCTGCATCGGCCTCCGCGGGAGCATACGTTTCTAATTCAAAATCAATCACGGCAAGTTTATCAGATGGCTGAGTTATTTTACCATAAAGCCATTGGTAATGAGCCATGCAAAGAGTTTTAATCTGTCTCCTTTCATATCTCAGTCACTGAGATTGTGTGAGTTTTGCTCAGTTTGGTGCATTTTCAGCCTTTGGTGTTTGCTTTATGCATTTATGCTTCACTAGTTGTGTGAAACGGAGCTTTTGATTTCACATAGTCTATACAACACAGAAGCTCTTTAGCGTGTCGCTTTTATGTTTGCTTTTGTTGGATAAACACTTTGATTGTTGAGTTTTGTTGTGGTATTCTTACACTGCAGTTTTGTTTTTGTTTTTTTTTAAGAAAAGGCAATTTAACGCAATCAGGCTGACCCGTGGAATCAAAATAACCGAAAGCACCATTAGTGCTAAACATTCGAGCATCTGTGCTGCACTCGGTGACGTGACCTGTCAATCAATTAGTGTGGGCGGTACTGAAGCATCCTGTTCCTTTGCGTGTATTCAAAAGCCCTATTACAACATAGATCTGCAATTTATGACTGCTTGCAATGCAGCTGTAAAGCGTGCACGCCAAATTCAGAGAAGTCAGTGATGAGGGCACTAGAGAGAAGCTCCAAACATGTAAACACCTCCCCCTCATCCTCCCCGGAGACCGACCTCGAGCGAGCACACCCGGGGCCTCCTGGGCCTGGGAGGAAATGAGAGGAGGAGGAGGAGGATAGGGAAGTGGCAGGCTCACAAAGAGAGACAGAGAGAGGTGAGATAGGGAGCGGCAGAGCACACCAAGCAAGATCAAAGACAAAGGTTCTGCACTACTGCGGCCAAAATAAGCATATCAGTGGTGGGGCTCTCGGTAAAAGTTGTTGTCTTTAGATTTCTAATTCAGGATACTGCTGTTTTATTGTTCTCCAGCCTTTCTAGTAAATTTGGCTACTTTTAAGTGATTGTAATGTGGGCTAGGCAGGCACCTGAACTCTCCCGGGTCTGGTCATTTGTGTCCGTTTGGCAATGTGTCCGATTCATCCGACTACAGAGAGCCATAAAACATGTACTCTGAAAAGAGAGGCACATCAGAGACTCAGGTGGAGATTAGAGCCCAGCTCCACTTTGTCTCTCCACATGAGGCACAGAGAGTATGTCATCATTATTTCTCAAGGCTGCTTCAGCTCTCTCATCCAACTGAGCCAGGAGTCCTTGTCTAAAAACAGCAGCAGACATATTGATTGGAGTCTGTTCAGCGACATCAGAGCACTTACTGTTTACACTCTAGACTTTATTTCTTTTTTTTTCACTCTTTTTCATTCCTCTAAAAAATAGAAAACTGATTAACTCCTTCTTCTTCTTCTTCTGCTTTTTCCTTGCCATTCTCATCAACAACAGTGTAGGTTCAGTAGGTTCATTAAGAGGTGGGACAAGATGGGGTGGGTGCACATGAAGCCAGAGGTAATAAAACATCTACTATTTTTGTTTCTAAATCATTTATGCATATGACACACTATAATGGAACTGATAAATCTGGCTTTCTAAATTTCTTGTAGTTTTAGAAATACATGTACTGTACTCATTTAATAGACTTAAACTGGTTTGTTCAGAGGCCTGATTCCTGAAAACATGGCTTTTCTACCCGCTTTCTTAGGAGCACACTGACAATATAGTAGGATAATACTATTTTTTAACCAAAAAAAGCATTTGCAAAATTTTGACATCATCAAGGCTCCTCCTCTGAGGCTGCAGGCAGCACTCACTCACAGACTGAAAGGTGAAGTGTTGGTCAAAAATGTCTGTCTATAGCGTTCTTACTCTTAATCTTCTCTTTGGCAGCTGAATAGCCCAGCAATCTTGTTAGGCGGGGAAAACGGGTGAGAAAATTAAATCAAGCTAAAAATAGGAAAGTGGGAGACTTTCAGGGTTAGGCGTGTGTCACCCTCAGTCATGCTTCTTATTTATTATTTCTCTCATTATTACTCTCTACATTTAAAATCATGAATTTCACAGCATCACTGTTCACCTCAGCAGTGTGAGGAGATCACCACACATCAGTACTCTACTGTACCACACAGCTGCTTCAGGGCAATTGTAAAACCTCAGTTCTCAGGGTAAACTCAGCTTTGTCTTAAACCCTTTCATTGTGGTCTCTTTTTTTTTCCTTCTTCTTCTTCTCTCCAGCTCCTCTGTCAGCTGAGGAGACTGAGTGATTCCACATGGGAAAGCCTGGGGCTTCGCAGATCAGCCTAACTGTGGGGATGAAATATATTGTCTGTACATATCATCACATCATTAGGCCCAAAGGGATCCCTGCAATGGATTAGAAGCTGTCTACCTGCAAGGCTCAGATGAATTTATGAAGCACTTTATCACGATGAAGCATGAGTGGAACGCTTTGTCTCTTTCCATTTGTGTTTATCTGTGGGAATAAGCATCGTGTCTCCCTCTGTTTCGCTCATTCTCTTTCACTTACTCCATCTTGCCTTCTCTGTCCGTGTCATTTATGCGCACGGTTTTCTGACCTTTGACCTCCCTCCATATTTTTGACACTGCTGGTGATTAGCACGAGATGAGTGACGTGTCCGAGCCTCTCCGTCCAGCCGCTTGAGCTGCGTGTGGGAGGCAGCAAATTGTCCATTAAGTGTTTCTGCTGAGGCTGAGAGAAGATTTGATATAGTGGGGAAACAAAAGTAATATGTACCAGGAAATTCAATTGTCTCTCTCTCCGGCAAGTTTGAGCTTTAGTTCGGCTTCCCCACCAAATCAATTTCACATGAAAGCACGAGTTCAGATGAGGTTTAACTGTGTGTCTGCCTCGCAGCCAGCCTCCTTTTACCCTCTCCAAGCTACTGTACAGATTCGATGACGGTGCTTCTATGTGTTTGCATGAAAGAACTTCTGTGACTCAGACAAACTTCCTCACACGCTGTTGAGAGTCTCAATGCCACAATAGAAGGAAGCTTCCTCTTCTCTCTCACAAAGCTGATGCGGTACTACAGGAGGTACAAGCAAGCATAGGAAACAATCCCCTTTGCTACAGTGTGAAGGTCCTTGACCCCTAACACAGCTGCAGTTAACACATCATGAAAGTTCAGGAAGGTGCCCTCCACTCCTTTAGTATCAAGAGACTTCAAGTGGCAACAGAAGTCGCTGCCAGGAACCTGTTGTTACAACCTGAAGTATAGAGGTCATGTTTGGAATAGTCAGCTGAGTGAAGCTGGGGTAAGGTGAAGTCACTTTCACTGCCAGGTGTTTGCCAGTCAGTCCTGATTTGACTATAGGGGATCGTGTTACGACAGCAGGAACCTCCAAGAGGCTCTCAGGCCTTGAGGCTCTGCATTTCTCCAGACCACAGGGCATCCTCTGTTCTCTAAGGAAGCCCGGCTGTTATCGAACCCCAGTGCACAGCGCTATCCCGTAACAATGCTAACTAAATCCCCAGTGCAGGTCAGGTTCACACTGAACTCTTAGAAAAGCCAAATGAAGTCATATCAGGCGTGCTTGTGTTACTGGATAACAAGAAGGCCAATTTGTAGCACCACAGAGCTGCTTTATTCTTTTCTGAGAGTAACTAAGTAAGAGTGCATGTTTGCAGCTATGCAGTATAGAAGCTATGCTGTCGCTGTACCGTATTTTGTATATACTGTACCCGCCAAAATATTTCAACAGCAGCATGAATATGATGCTTTTACTACTTAAGGCAGTGGATTATGGGTGCAAAACACAACACTGAGACACAAGCACAGACCAGCTTTAGACAGACAGATAGATGTCCCTTGCGTTCTTTCTAATGTCCAGTCGACCCTGCTGCTTACTTGATCTGCGACCTTAGCAAACACTTTCTTGATGTGTTTATGGTCTTAATCACAAATTCCAAGTCTGATTTATTACAATATGATGTTAATATTGGGATTTATACTCCTAGTCAGACTCATGTAGTCAATAAAGCTCTGTATGATTTAGGGTGTGGCCACTTTGTGATTTTAAAAAAAGGCTCAACAGTGTTCATGTTACATTTGCAAATGTTGGTATATTCAGGATGTATACTAGAGACTGAAAAGCATCTTCCATGACAGTTGATACAGACAGGTTATTTTAGCGAGGTCAACATTTATTCAGCCAGAAGTCACACCCAGTGGAGCCAGGGGTTTAGCAATTAGCCACTTTCCCTGCCAAGAAACACTGGCAGGCCCTCACAAAGGTGAATTGTCCATAGAGCTGTTCACCTTGGCTGGCATCACAGTAAAGTGCAGTCATATTTTGGTGTCACTCTCACACCTGCCTGAAATAGATCTCCCAGCCACCCAGTCTGGAGAATAAGTCCTGACAGGTCCAGGCTGTGGTTTGCCGATTGTGTTGGCAGGGCAGCTAATAAAGGATGCCACTCTGTTTAACTAAGACTAGCAGGGCACGTGTTTTTTGTTTCTCTCTTTTTTTTCCTTTTTTTTTCAGCAGGGGAATATTTGGAGCTCATTTTTCCACTGTTTTTGTTTATTCATGAGAGGGTATCCTCCCAGCTTTCCATTATTAACCTGGGCAACTGAAAAAAAGGAAAGAAAAAGTTTCCAGTGCTGTTGAGAGGGATGCCAGGCCACTTTGGTTCATTGTTCTAACGTTGCACAGAATAATTTTTGAGCAAAAGCATATAGAGATCGCAAAAGTGGAAAATAACCCTCTGGCACACTTTTTCAAACATTACACTTTGCTTTACAAGGCCTACTTTGCTGATGAAATCTTACAATCCACACTTGCCCATCCGCATTGTGCAATGGGACGAATTTTTCAAGCCACATTTCAGTTAGAACAAAATGTTCCGCAGAATGTATCACCACCTTTCCCTCTGCTGCATATTTGTGGTTATCTAGTCACTTTGTGGAAGGTGAGACAGTCTCAAAAATGCAGCAAAGGAAAAATAGAAAGATAAGTCTTACTAAAACTCTCGTTGCTTCATTTTTCAGCATTTACTTTTTTATTAAAAAAAGAAAAAAAGATTAAAAAGTCCCAGGACAGACAGTGTTCAGCTAAATGAGAAATTTGCAACTAAATTTGTTTAAAGGACTGTTACATGCTAGACCTTTTGGTCTCAACAAAAAAAAAAAAAAAAAAAACACCTGTAAGTTTTCTTTAAAATGTCTTCATTTCCCAGAACCTGTAGCAACTAAATAGTGACATGAGTATTAAGGAGCTATAAATAGCATGTGGTGCAACAGTTGGCCACATCCTGCTTCTAAAATTCTCACGTTGCTGACAGAGTACATAAATGAAACACAAGGACCAGTGTTTTACCTTTCTTCTCGTTGTCACTATTTCTTCAGAATGGAACACTTTGTGCATGCCAATGGAAACTATTAGTTGATAAAGGGCATCAAAAAAAAACACTGCAGTTAATATGTGGGAGGAGGAGACGTCACAATTGTGTGTGTTTTTTTGTTTTTTTTAGTGACTGAAATGAAGAAATATAAACGTACATATGTGGCTTTCTGCTACCGAACCGTTGGGTTTTCCCATCTTTTCTTCAGAATTACCTGGCGCTGTTTTCTCACCTCCTTTTCTGATCATTTAATTTTGCGTACACGTGTTTGCTCTTCCTTCATGTCCTGCAATGGCAGATCTAAAAATAACCTCAGCATGTAAATGCTTGTTTAGCCCGGAGCGGAACAGGGTTGAAAACAGCCAACACTGTTGGCACAGGTTGAATTTTTCCAATGGGAGTTCCTCCTGTTCAGGGAGGGGAGTCCCAACCAAGCTCCGAGTGTGTGTGTGTGCATGTGTGCATGCATGCATGTCTGCTTATTTATGTGTGCAAAAAGGTGGGTGTTTGCATACAGAAAACAAGGCAAGTTATTACTGTAAGGCCTGTGTGTCTTTTAAATCAAACATTATTTTTGTCTTCATCCTTAATGGGTGTTTCTGTGGTGGTTCTGCCGTTCACGTCACATGGAACAGTCCATCTTTCATTAGCACCTTAGCCAACAATATTGCATTTTACTGACAACAAGCAGCATTAAAATGATGTCGTATCAAAGGAACTCCAAATAATTTTCCTTTGGTGTTGTTTTTATCTTGATCCGTGCTGATGCTTCATCATTCACCAAACAGTATCTAGTGATAACAAACTGCAGGCCCCCTCTGAACCTCAGAGTGGGTGGACTTCCTGTCTCGGCTCCGATGGTGGTTTCACCAGACTCAGACTGCATCAGTCTGTGTTATCAAGGCAAGCTATGAAGCTTCTTGTTTTTGTCGAGCAACAGGTCTCGGGGTCCTCGCCATCTTCTCAGTCACTTCCCTCTGTTTTGCCAAAGAACACAGAGAAGATAAAGGCAGGGGACTGATCTCTGTCTGCCCGACTGTGGGAAAAGCGCGGGCACAGGAACTGGTGTAGGAAAGACAAGACGATGACTAAAAACAGAGATATTTGTACGGAGCCATAATGAGTCGCTAATGACATTGATATGTTTGGATTGCAGCTCCCAATGTCCAGTATTTCTCAAGTCAGCCATGTCATTGCTACGTATTCAGTGTAGTATTGCTGTCTGAGATATTCTTATGTTCAGAGTTTAAAGAGTGAGTTAAAAAGAACAATACAGTTCAGCCAAAAGAGGCTTGCAATGCCATGTCATTTATATTTGCAATCATGGTGCTGTAAATATAAATGACATGGCATTGCAAGCCTCTTTTGCTTGCAATCATGGTGCTGTGGGCAGCACGGTGGCGCAGTGGTTAGCACTGCTGCCTCACAGATAGAATACCATCTGGAAGGCCTGGGTTCGATTCCACCTTGGCCCAGGCCTCTCCCTCTCTCTGTGTGGAGTTTGCATGTTCTCCCCGTGCTTGCGTGGGTTTCCTCCGGGTACTCCGGTTTCCTCCCACATTCCAAAGACATGCACTTACTGGGGTTAGGTTAATTGGCTACTTTAAATTGCCCATAGGTGTGAATGAGAGTGTGTAAGATTGTTCGTCTTTCTGTGTTGGCCCTGTGACAGGCTGGCGACCTGTTCAGGGTGTACCCTGCCTCTCGCCCTATGACAGCTGGGATAGGCTCCAGCCCCCCCGCGACCCTGAACAGGATAAGCGGAAGCGAATGGATGGATGGATGGATGGATCATGGTGCTGTTTTTTCATTAGAACAGAGCAGGCAACCAGGGCATCAGACTGGACACTGATTAAGTCAGAAAGGGACCTGCCGTGGAGGGGGTTGCAAAGAAGCTTGCAGAGTGAACAGCTGGAATTGTATGCAGGCTGCAGCTGAGTCATGAGCTGATGTGGACTGACACTGAAATCCGACATTAACAGATGATATACCAGTCTCACCGCCCCATATTTCCCATAATTTCTGTGCAATTTTTACTGTTTTTTTTTCTTCTACACTTTGATTATGCCTGTTCCTAGCTGTGGTACTTTGAGTAATTTCATGTACAAGCACAGAACTGAAATGATAAAAATCTCAAAACCAGATAAAGACACAGTGAGGATCTATGAAGACTAGATAATACAACAAAGCCCACTGGGGGGTGGGGGCATTGTCTTGTCATAGCATTGTGCTTTAGGTTTTTTGTTTTTTGTGGTACATGTTCCTAAAAATGAATAAAAATAAAAGTGATCTACTACTGCACTTCTAAAAGGCTTAGGGGAAGTGGTGAGAGACTGATTTTAAAAAGCACAGAAGCCAATATATTCTGATCTTTAGTCTATAAAATTAGTTACACCCCAGAATACAAATCTGAAACAACCCAGGTAATTTCTTCAGGGGTTTACTTTCAGACTTCAGAAATCCCAATTATGGACATATGAGAGATTATAAGAGCTGCTCAGTATTAACCATGACAAGTAAACAGAGCTCTTGAATGTCCCTTTAAATTTGCCTAGAGCATCTGGTCCCCTGGGGTTCTGGGGTCCTGAGTCCAACCTGTCCCAGTGTTCAAACACACAACCCTCCTGGGCTGTTTTTTTTTTCCTCATAAAATCAGCATTCTTGTGTCAGTGCGAATGGTTAATGAAGATCTCCTGTTTCTCTTTTGTTTCCACAGTTAATGAGATCATCAGGAACGACCTCTCCAGCATTTCTGTGCACACACACGCGTAGACCATTAGAAGTCTTCTGCAGCAGCACATTCACGTTCAAACAGCAGCATCAATGAAAGAGGACAAAAACAGCCAGAGATCCAGATTATTAAGAATAAAGTTTTGACCAGGATCTCCCACCTAACCACCGATGCCATCAGCTCCTCTTCAGTCCAGGGCTCTCTGCAGGAGAGTCTCACATTGACAATCACTGGCGAGCTCCATTTGAATAAACAGGTGAATGTTATAGTTACAGGAAAAAAAAAAAAAAAAGGGGGGGGGGGGGTATCGGGGGCAAAGTATATGACTACACTTGCCTTAATTCACAGCGGATGTTTAGTGGACCAAACAGCTCACAGAGACTGAGTTACTCTTCTATTGTTAACAAATGACAATCTTCATTTCAAGTGTGATCTGTATGTTAATGCATGGACAGTCTAATGGGACAATAAGCTTCATCAATTTGGTTCATTTGTCTGTGCAGTCAGTCCGCATCAACCAACTGGGTGCCTTACAGCAGTGGTATTGACAGCAAACAGCAGCAGTCACGCAAATGCAAATGGTTCATTATAAACCCAAGTGAAAGTTTTCTATGACAGTTTTGTATCATTTCAATTATTTGTTTACATGGCAACAAAAAGGCTGGAACATATGTAGGAAGTATGTCAATTGATTAGAGTTGTGTTTTGCCTGCTTCCTTATAATCATCTTTGTTCATTTACACGTAATGTTATGTACAATATTCTTTTGTATAAACATGTATTTGGAAATATGTATGCCTTATGCTTATATCATGCAGTCTGTTATCTTCCCCCCGCCTTTCCCTGATATGATTTTGTACCATTTCTGCCACCCTTCACCTTTACTTTTCACCTTAGTGCCTATTTCCGTATCATCCTTTCCTAGTCTTCCAGTCTTCCACCCAGATCATGACATAATGATGCAAGGACAATCAGAGGAAATGAAACGTACATATCCTATGAAAACTATTGCTGATTTACAGGGGCTCATAAAGGCAGGTATCAGAGTTTTATTCTTTCCCAGCTAGGAGATAGTTGAACAAAGGTGTATATACCTGCTGGATTTAAATGACAATATAGATTTGTCTGTTACTTGTTGCACTGCAGGTTTGCATGTAAATAGGCACAGGGATGATCTATACCACAGGCTCAGTTTTCCTCATCATCTGGGTGATTTCACTGAGGAGCTGGCAGGACTGTTAACTTACAGCTGGCAATAATTGATCTGAGTAGACCAAAGGATTTTATCTTTGGTGAAATTATTGTCCAAGTTTCCTTTTTTTCTGTCTGAGGTTTTAGCATCCATCATATAAAAAAAAACATGCACTTTACCATAGACACAGAGCTGATTTTCTTGCCTCCAGACCAAATATTGTAGACCGATTTCCACAGTCGTGTCATAAACACACCTTTAGACAAACACAAACTCTCTTCCACGTTATCTGTCTTTTCGAGCATGCACACAGCACTAATGTTGGGGATCATTTAGCTGATAGTAGCTTCCAGGATAGCTTCCTAATACATTTTTCAACATATATTGGAATAGCATGACTAAACTGTATCAATAAGGTTTCTATTTTGTGCCTTACTACCTTTCTTGGCTACAAAATTGTTGCAACTCTCTAATGCTTTTTCTGTGTAGGCACAAGGTGAAATATATTTCTCTTTAACATGAAATATTTATGAAAAATTATATGTGTTTTAAGTGCATTTAATGTGTTCTCAAAAATGACCTAATAAATGGCATAATGACGATCATAAATAACAAAAGTCATGGTGTTGTGTTTGTAATTGAGTAAGTCAGTTGCTGCTTTTTGTCAGACTTTTCATACTTTTTTAAAAGAGCTGATGATCAAATATTTAACGTTCATATTCTTGTTTTAACCCCAAATGAACATAAGTATGACACGTGTGCAGCAGTATGTTTCCTAAGACTTGTTTAAAGTAAATAATCAGAAATTCCTCATTAAAATCCATTTTGAAGCAAGTGCTTTAAGTGGTTAGTAAGATTAGAAAAGCGCCACGTCAGTGTCAGCCCATTCTGTTCCAGCTATTAAACCAGTCGGACGCCTTAGACAGGAAACCTGAGTTTTCTAACGCTGACTTTTAAATTCAGATCTTACAAGTTCTCTCTTTGCCAGCCACGCTGCAGGATAAAATGCAACAAGCTGCTGATATGTCATGTACAAGCAGAGACATGCGTGTTTTCCGGTGAGTATTGTTAGTAGTGGGTAGTTATAAGTGAAACAGCTCCTCGTCATGGGATCTGTGCCACGCTCCTGTGTACCACCTGCCAGTCCTCCAGACTTTTTCCGTTCGGCAAAGTTATGAAGCGCCCATCCCCATAGTAACAGAAGGCAGGCCTAGGCGGTGCTCCCCTGTTTGACCGAGGTAAGCCCAAAATAGCGCCACTATTTACAGATGCACTCACGCCCCTTTTTCCTGGCACCCTGTTCTTCTTACCTTAGTCTTCCTCTAACAGCGCCATACCATTCGACACAGTGGAGAGATGACTCAGGGCCATGGTTTCCAAAGCTGAAGCAGTGGTCCAGAAGAGTGAAATATCAGTGAAACAAAGACAAATGCAGCTTTAGAATCTATTCTTGTTGGACGCTTTGGATATTGATCTGATCGCCTCATGATTTCTTGGTGATTTGCAAGATGGTTTATGTTTTACAGTCACACCGGGTAAAAGAGTAGTTTGAGACTGCAGCACAAACAAGATCGTTACAATCTCGTGCAGTAAACTTGCAGTCTGGTTGCCTTTGAAATGGTTGCTTCGATGTCAGGTCTGCAACCACTCGCATCATCAAAGTGACTGATGCGTCAATACAGCAATAAACTGGCAATAACAGAGTCAGTCTATTAGCAGTTTGTGACTGTGTGGTCAAGTTGATAAATGCATGCAATCTGTTTGTGATAGTCAGAGGTGGCAAAAGTACTGACATTCTGTACTTAAGTAGAAGTACAAGTACTTATGTTAAAAAATACTTTAGTAAAAGTCGAAGTACTGGTTCAACTTCTCCACTTAAGTAAAAGTAAAAAAGTACGGGCTCTGAAATGTACTCAAAGTAAGAAAGTAAAAGTAGTTCTTTGGAGGACGTTTCTACCTGCTATTTTTGTGTAAAACTAACTGAACCTCGTTATATATTATTGTAATAATATAAAATAAAATTACATGAGAATGCAAACATTATTCCAATCTAAATTTTAATCCTAATGAATGCACTCAGCTTGAATCTGTTATGTAGGACACAAACTGTTAAAGGGAATTTAAACACAGCTCTATTCTCCATGTCCTCCATAGTAGAGGGTGACTGTGCCTCCACCTAAACACAAACATGAGGATACTCAGGGGTTACAGTGGGATTCAGAAGGTGGAGGAACCCTAAGATCAGCTGTAGTGGCTCTGCATGGGGAGAAGAATCACAGCTTTCTATTGTGAGCTGCAGTAAATGATGTTGGTGTGCAGATTGTGATCAGCTGACCTGCTGCTGCTGCTCTGAGGTTTACTGCTCTGTGTGGATGAACTGAACTCACAAAGATGTAACCCAGTATTTCACAGCTATCTGAGCTGATCTCCATCCCCTACACTGACAGCATACAGGCTGTAGAAATGTTGGATTCAGTGAATGAACCTCAGCATCAGCAGCTTTGATTCAAACTCATCTCTGCTGCACTGATGTAACCTGTAACTCTGACCATGAACACAAACACTGTGCTGCACTCCAACACAGAGCTTTACTGTAAATACAGTACAACAAGCTAACCTATTTATTACACACTAAACTGCAGTATTTTCATAGAATCTTTGAATTACACAAAGTCAGCATACTTCAGTTTGTTTTCCAGTCCTTACCTTTAAATCTAACCTCTCTTCTTCCTCTCCTGTCCTCTTTCTCCATCTCTGAGTGAACTTCTCTCTCTTTGCTCTCCCTGAAATACAGCAGCTCTTCTTTTAGCTAGCAGACACACTGTGTGACAAACTGCACACACTTTGTGTGTTTGCTGATATTTGTTGAGCATTTAGAAACGTTGCATTTACCTGCCACACGTTACTCCCTTCATGCTCGCTCCTCTTCAGTAGCGCTAGCTAAGCTGTTTATGTGCCGCAGCGCAACTTACGGACTCGGTCCCGCCCGATTTTAGCGCTATAAATGATACATTAATTATATGGGTTTGCGTATTTAATCCCTTTGTACGAGATCAGCCCAGATGATGGAGGATACGCCAGTACGATTGTCTCTTATGTGTTATTATTCCTCCGTTTAGGCTCAGATCGTTTGATGTTTGACTGCGCACTGACCGGAAATGCAAACTTCTTCTGACGTGTTAAAAAGTAACGAGTCTGTTTGAAAATGTAAGAAGTAGAAAGTACCGATACTTGTGTAAAAATGTAGGGAGTAAAAGTAAAAAGTAGTCAGAAAAATAAATACTTAAGTAAAGTACAGATACCTGAAAAATCTACTTAAGTACAGTAACGAAGTATTTGTACTTCGTTACTTCCCACCTCTGGTGATAGTACAGTGATTAAATGTCATACGTTAGCAAAGATTGCAAACCTGTTTCCATGTGTTGCAAATCTGTTGTCAGCATACACAGAAATTCATATTAAACAGAAATTCACTTTAACTGCTTACATTCAGATTCCAGCAGGAACCTCAGAGATTTGAAACAGAAATCCAGAAAATCCTCCACAAATAGTGATGTAGTTGCTTCAGGTTGACAATTTAATTGTAAAATGGCATAGGCACTTGGCAAGCATGCTTTTATATAGGAATATAACCAGAATGCAACCTGTTATCAACCAGTAGAGTCAAGTCCCCCATTGCAATCACAGACAGGTTGTGCTCATCAGCACAGACTGACTCATAGTTATTGCAGCCTGCTGGCAATCTGTCTGTGTTTATAAATTAGATGGCAATTATTTCCAAACCTTCGCCAATCTGAGAGTGATTGCACTCAGTCGGGAGACAGGTTGCCTCCCACTGCCCTGCAATTAAAAGTACTCAACCACTGGATGACCAATTAGCCATAATAAGTAATTGCAACTGGTCACCAAATGCAAAAAAATTCAAAGCAATCAATGGGCAAGGACAGATTTTTTACTCGCTGCAAGGTGGTTGCCTTCCTATTTTTTTATAAAATGTATTTTTTTAAGTATTTTATAAAATGTTATAAAATATATGTTTGTTTGATTTTTTAAAACAAACATAATTGCTTTTTCTTGTGCATGCAGGACCTGACTGACCTCAGATGAAGATGCCAACAGTTGCCTCACCAAATGATCACAGATTGATCAACTGCTAATCGCACTGACAGGCTGATGCGCTGACAGACAGCACCAGTGGACAGCAGACAAGTGAAACACAGTCACTTGACGGCCACTGCACCTCTGCTGTGAAGTCAACAGACCCGACAAGGAAAATGTCGCTCCCTGATCATAATGATTGCAGCGCGTGCCTTTTTCTCCCCAAGGTCCACACAGCCACACAACCTGGCAGAGGGCACGACTTCGAAGTTTCACTCTACAGATTTATAGCGCCTTTATGGCTCCACTTCCTCCCCTATTGTATTCCCAGAGAGCCCTTGATTTGGGCTTTTATTAAGCAAGTGCATAGGCATGGTGGTGAAGCTGCTGCCCTTGTCTCGCATGGACCATCTGCAAGCAGTAAATCCTCAATATACTTCTGTTATGAAGGGCATGTTGAGAGAGCCGTGGGGGTGGCTTTAAGAGATAATTGCTTGACCATACTGAGGGACCTTTGATAGCTCTGTCCCATAAGCCAATTCAGCATTTGATCTCTGTCGGCCTCTTGAGTTGGTTTCTGTGATTTTTTTTTTTTTTATATTCGTCAGAAACATATGTCAGATGACTATAAACAGACTTTCTTATTAGTTACCTTTAGGATGATAAAGGGAGAAGATGAGGACCATGTGTGTGTGTATTTCGGCACGTGTTTACATGCGTATCGTTTAAAATCTGTTTGAGGCGGGGCTGCCGAGCTCCACAGGTGTACACAAACCCCTTTTATGGGATCGTTTCACACGTGACAGGATCAGCAGATGACATGCAGACATGGTCACATCACTGCAGACCCACAGACAAATCACCTTTTTTTAAAAGACATTTTAAGAGGTGCCCAGGAAGGCAACCAGATGGGGCCTGGAAAATCTTGTGCTCTCTTTTATTCTCCATCTGTAATCATTCAGCATCACTCTTGTGATGCGTGAAATGTTGTGCAAGGATTTATAAAATTCAGCAGTGGGACAGATGTTTGAGTTTAAGACATGTGAAAAGTGAGAATTATCTTTAAGTGTCTGTTTATACGATCACAACACATGAGTACTTTATCCTCCACATCAAAGTCACAGCATTTAATATCACTTTCTAGCTCACTCTGAGAGCTCGATTTCTTCGTGGACAAAAAAGCCTCAAGACGTCCAAAGCAATCGGTCGTCTATTGTTTGCTGTAAATGTTTCGGTACATATGCAGAATGTTTATGTTGAAGTACGCTGTAGCGCGCATTAGGGATGCTCTTAATGGGCTACAGTAAAAGCCCTTGCTAGTCAAGAGTTCAGGCAGGTGCAGACTCTTACAGTAGATAAAGGAGCCTGGCACTGGAGATGAGTTCACGACAATCACTGTGAGGCTTTTAGACGCCTTCTCCAAGCTCAATCTTCATTTCCCCTGACACTGATTTTGCAATAAGGATCCGGAGAAAAGGGGAATGTCCATCTATTCATTTTAATGATCCCTCATTATTGACTGCTGGCAGGGAGGGGGCGGGCAAAGGTAATGATTCTTTGTCTTTGCTGGCCAATCACTCCTCTTAAAGGAATAAGACTCTAAATAAGGCCACTAATGGATGCCCAGAGTGACCTAAATCTGACCCCAGATGCAACCCCTGCGAACTGACTTCCCGAAAATAAGGACTGTGAGTGTGCTTGTTTAGTTATTTATGAATTATATTTTTTACTTAATTACAAAGTTTTAAAATCCGACATAAATTGGACGATAAATGTCTTGCCACAAATTCTTTGTGATCTGAAAACATTAAAAAAAGTACCATGAAAAAACCTTTACTGTGAATAAAACTGAGTTATGTGCAGAACCAGCTGAGTTAACTTAACCTAAAGACTGAAAACAAACCACGTCCAAAATAATAATAATAAATCCTCTTAAACACAACTGTAAAACATAATAACCAGCAATAAAAAAATACATAAAAATGTTCTAAATAAAAACTTTTGTAGCGGACACAGGCATCTTCCTACAAATAAGTACTTTAAATTATTTTTACACTCCTAAAGTCATTTTTAAAGACTTCTTAGGAAGCTAGTTTTATCTCTTCCTTTGTAAACAAGTGTGAACCAAAACTAGTTCCAATAAGTTGGTGAATTTCAGCAGGTGTTCTGGCTTCAGCTGGAAATAGGTAAGACTCTTAGCTGGTCCTCATAATAAGAGCTGCAATCTGGTAATATGAGATGGTAGCTGCGCCAGCCTGTAAGAAAATGACAGAGCAGCAGGTAAAAATAGGAGATGGTAGGAGCTGATGGTTGGTTCTCCCACCCATCAGCTTGGGATGGTGGTTGGGAGAACCAACCTCTACAAGTGCTCTTTCACTACATCCATGAATCTTCTCTGTGGTCTTTCTCTTTTCCTCCTGCCTGGTGGCTCCATCTTCAACATCCTTTGTCCAGTATACCCACCATCCCTCCGAGCCATCTCAGCCTCGCCTCTCTAACTTTGTCTCCAAACGGCTCAACCTGAGCCGGCTCTCTGATGTACTCATTCCTAATCCTGTCCATCCTGGTCACTCCCAGTGAAATCTCATTCTTGATGATCCACATGTTTGATTTGGCAAAGATATTATGCCGGATGCCCTTCCTGATGCAACCCTCCCCTTTTTTCCAGGTTTGGCGACCGGCACCACAACTACCCTGGCTTGTGCCAGTGCGCTTCTAGTAAATAGCCTCACTCCCGCCAAAGCTAAAAAACAACAACCTTCTTTCTTCTTATACCTTGAAAGCTGCAGAAAGTCACTGAAATTAAAAAAGAAGATGATGTGAAACAGTGCAGCACATAACCACCTGTGAAAACACAACTTGTTGCTTTTACTCTTCCTTTTTTGTTTTTTTAATGTGTTGATTTGCGATCTTCAGAGAACTACACTGCTTCCCCGTTTCCAGCGTTTATTGTGGCTAATCTCTTTGGCTGCTGGAGTCAATATACTCACCTAACCTTCAGCCAAACACAACAACAAAAACCAAAGAAAAACAATAAGTCCAGCTGCTGATATAAACTCTTTAGCCACCAAACTTTTTCAAATCCATATGTTTTCTGCTCTTAAATGACTTGTGCATCATCAGATCTCAAGAAAGCAATACTGGCTTTAGCTCAGGCATCGTTTATGCAAAATTCTACTGTGTGTGCACAGCACAGCGATCACGGATAGCACATTACTGAGCCTTTATGTGTGTGCGTGCATCTCAGCCATTCTTACTGTAGCTGTCATCACTCTGTCAAGGTAATGAACCCTACTTTACTGCTGCCTCCAACAGCTCTTTAAGGCATACTTCACACCCCTGAAGAAATACACTCAGGTATTAGTTGTTCTGCCTGGATTCTCTGGTAGATGATGGGTGGGCAGGGATGTTATTAGGAGCATTCATCTACAAGACTCCCCAAGCAATACTATACAGAAACTGACCACAAGACAACCCTATCATCCTCAAAGATTACCTGTCTCCTGCACTGTATATGAATGTTTTATCATAAAAGCTTTTCTTTTTTGCTAAGTGCCTCCTTGAGTGTTTGCTTTTAACTTTTGATTACTTTGTCTTGTTTGCGAAGAAGAAAAAAATAAAAAAATAAAAAATAAAAGAAACGGCCGCGCCTATTTGAATATAATGGACTTGACGGGAAAGGTAGCCTCTCTCGCTTCATTGAGAGGATACACAGCGGGGGTTTAATCTAACTCGGAGGGTGTGAAAGTTCAGGCAATGCAGGCATATCGGGAGCCTCGGAGCATGTTGAATTTTCTGTCTTGACATTGTCAAAGTGAGCCAAGCAGGTGAAGAGAGAAGGCAGAAAACAGACATGACACAATCATATAAATAAAGCAGCATGGCAGGCTTTGTATAGGATCCATATGTTTCCGTTTGTGAGGAAATATAGGATGTCATGCATCACAGTGTAAAAAGACTCATTTACAACCATTAAAAGCAATCCATCTCTGCTTTTGATGTGGCAGATCACATCTCGTTTTGGCTCTTTTTATATATGATAGCCGGGTTTCTCTTTTATGAAGTCTTGAGTCATTTAGAAGAAAAAATGTTTTTCTCTTTTTCGGTCTAGACGTTGAGGTTTCCAACCCTTATCCAACCCCCTCCTCCCTTTTCCTCCTCTAGGTTTTACCAGACGTCGCGTTGTGAGAGGGGAATGGTCGATTGCATAACGGCAGGCGAGACTTGATCGTTCCTGGCCTTCTCACAAAATTCAATCATTCTCTGCATACTCCAATCCCATGACGGCCCATTAAAGAGCAGCGTGGGCTAGGATTTCCCCTCATGTGTTTTAAATTTAAATTACTGTCACAAAGTCTGCCATATGTAAGAATCGAGGAAGACAAGGAGCTTGGGGGAAACGGCGAGATCACAATATTTAAAGGAAAGAAATCAAGAGAGAGATGAAGCCAAGAAGATAAGAAAGGGTGCACGCTTACACTTTCGATTATTATGTTGCCTAAATCATACCCACCCCCACCCGAAGTCATATAGGGCAGGCTGTCTGATCTGAAGTCGTATCTTAATCTTGATGCATTTTTCTTTGGCTCATTTGGATCATTACACAGTTTCAAAAAAAGTACATCAAAAAATGCTTCTCCGGTTTCAGACAGTAAGCTGTTGTTGAAATCGTTCCAAACAGTTCTGCAGCTTTTAAACTCTGCACGCCATAAGTCAGAGAAACTACAGGAAGCGATAAGGAGAGCAGGTGAAGTATGAGACAGCAGGAGATGATGACCCCAGATGTTCTCTGAAGAGCCACTAGGATCTGAATCAGCCGCTGACTGGCCATGAGTTCCTCATTCCTGTTTGTATGTGGAATAGAGGAAGGATAGACACACGCGCAAACACACACATTTTCACATCCACCTATAATAAGACATTCTCTCCCTGATTTAATGTGATGAGGATGTGATGCAGCCGTGACTGCAGTGAGCTGGGTCAACCTGAGAGAGACGCGCACTCCTCCACCTTAACTGATGTTGAGCCATTTATATATTTTTTGGAAAACCCCAATATGTAGGCAGAATCAGTATTTCAACACAGGTGAGTGTGAAAATCTCAGTGCTAATTTATTTATCCTGTTTAACCGCAGATAATCTTCTCTCATCTCATCAATCTTCTCACCATATGAGGTTCAATAAAGCAACACTGTGAGTTCACTTTAGAACTCATCCTCAAATCCAATCACAGCATTTGAATCTTGAGGCTTCACTGCAGCCGCGAGCCGCCTTCAGGTTTGGTGATGATCTTTTAATCAAAGAGTGACATCTAGCGGTGGCTTCAGGGATGTGCAGACATTGTCAAGAGGAAGTTCAGACCGAGCATTGACCGTTTGAACTAGGGTTTACAGGTGTCAGAGGTCAGAGGAGAATGACAAGACTGCTTTGAGCTGATTGGAAGGCAACAGCAACTCAAATAACCACAAGGTATGCAGAAGAGCATCTCTGAATGCACAGCATGTCAAACTTTGAAGCAGATGGGCTCCAGCAGCAGAAAAACACACACTGGGTGCCACTCTTGTCAGCTGAGAACAGGAAACTGAGGCTACAGTTCACACAGACACACACAACTGGAAAACCAAAAATTGGAAAAATGTTGCCTGCTTTGATGAGTTTCGATTTCTGCTGTGACATTTGGATGGTACGAATTTAGCGTAAACAAAATGAAAGCACGGATTCTTGTACCAATAAGAATCCGTGCTTCAGATTCAGGTGTTGGTGGTGTGATGTTGTGAGGGATGTTTTCTTGGCACACTCTGGGCTCCTTAGTACCAACTGAGAATTGTTTAAACACCACAGCCTACCTGAGTGTTGTTGCTGACCACGTCCATCCCTTTCTGACCACAGCGTGCCCATCTTCTGATGGCTGATGCACAATGTCACCAGAGGTGGCAAAAGTACAGACATTCTAGAAGAACAGATACTTGTGTTAAAAATACTCTGATAACAGTTGAAGTACTGATTCAACTTCTTTACTCAAGTAAAAGTGAAAAAGTACAGGATCTGAAATGTAAAAGCAGCTCTTTGGAGGACGTTTCTACCAGCTATTTTTTTGCAAAGCTAACAACCTTGTGGGAGAACACAAACTTTATTTCAATCTAGATTCTAATTCTGATGAATGTAGTCAGCTGTAATGTAGAAGATGAGCAGAGAAAGAGAGAATTTTTTAAAAAAAAGAAAAAAAAAAGCTCTATTTGCTCTCACCTACATTGTAGAGGGTGACTCTGCCTCACCTGAACAGGAAAATGAGCACAGTCATGGGTTACAGTGTGATTCAGCAGGTGGGGGGACCCTAAGATAGCTGCAGTGGCTCAGCATGGGGAAAAGAATCACAGCTCATAGTCATTTCTACTGTGAGCTCCAGTAGATTTTCTTTGTGTGCAGGCTGAGATCAGCTGCTGCTGCTCTGAGGTTTACTGCTCTGTTTGGATTTACACAACTGGATTCAACAAGATGTAACCCAGTATTTCACGAGCTATCGTAACTAAACTCTGACCATGAAATGCATAACTTCGCATCACATACTGATCCAATATCTGATTTAAAAATGTAAGCTTTAAATTTTGAGTTTATCAGACGTTAACGAGCAGTCCTTACCTTTAAATCTAACCTCTCTGTTTCCTCTCGTCTTTCTTTCGCGTTTCTCCATCTCTGAGTGAACTTCTCTGTCTTTCTTTTCTCTCCCTGGAAACACAGCAGCTGGACCTTTAGCTAGCAGACACACTTTGTGACAAACTGCGGACACTTTGTGTGATATTTGTTGAGCATTTAGAAACGTTGCATTTGAAATTACCTGCCACACGTTACTCTCTTTATTTTCGCTCCGGTTTCTGCTGCTGCTGAAGTACCGCGACCAAAAACGTCCCGCTGTAAGCCCTGAGCACAACTGTAAATGATGCATAAATTATAAGTCTTTGCCTTTTTCATGTCTTTGTATGCGATAAGCCCGGGGGATGGGTACGCCAGTACGATTGTGCCTTGAGTTATTGTTCCTCTATTTAGGCTCAGATCCGTTTGATGTTTGAAGACGCAGTGACCGGAAATAAAAACTTCCCTCAGATGTTAAACCTAAATGTAAGGAGTTGAAAGTACAGATATTTGTGTAAAAATGCAGGGACTAAAAGTAAAAAAGTTGTCAGAAAAATAAATACTCGAAGTACAGATACCTGAAAATTTTACTTAAGTACAGTAACAGTATTTGTACTTCGTTACTTCCCACCTCTGCATGTCACAAAGTTTAAATAATCTCAAACTGGTTTCTTAAAAATGACAACCAAAGTGTTTAGGGAACAAATTAAGTAGTTCTGGAAATAAATAGAATCAAGACCTTCAGTTCACGCTGAGTTGGGACAGGTGTGTATATACGTAGATGATTTAGAAACAAATGTACAAATGATTTAGGCAGTAATAAAACAAAAGTTTTTATTTGCATTGTTCAACAGTTTCTCCATTTCAGTAACATACAAAGCACGTTATCATTTTTAAACAACAGTGGTCTACCCCACAAAAAAAATACCCAGATCATATTGTAGTTAAGGGACATTTTAAAGGCAACAGTACCAGAAGTTAATAAAATTATACTTTTCAAGTAAAATACCTTTGACCTTTGAATTGATAAGGTTTTGTAACACGTTCAATAGTAAAATATTATTCAGTTTTGGTCTTTTTGGAGCCTGAGACATTGCAGATGTATACACTGCTTAACAAATTTATTGGACCACCACCCAGTGTAAGGTTTGTGCCACAGCTGCACTAATTTAACAGTAACGGTAATGGCCAAAATCATTATTTTATGTCTCTGTAATGGTTAATCCACTAGTATGCACACGTTTTTAATTACATTACATTTTTAAAGCTAAAATATAATTATTGTTGTTATTCATGAATTTTCAAATTAACTGTTTTACAAAAAAGTAAAGCACTTTATTTATTTATTTATTGTTATTATTTTTTTTTTTTTGGTTATGAAGCCAAATTATAATTATTTACTTTCTCAACAGAAAAATTAGTTTTAGTGGTTGAATGTTGTGCTTGATTGTGCTTGATTCACCAGCACACTGAACTTCTCTGAGAAGTCCAGTGTGCCGGCTCAAATTTGGGTGTAAAAATGTGAAATCCTTTTAGTGAATTTAGTAAATTTTGTCAGATTTCTAAAATATTTGGGGGGGGGGGGGGGGGGGGGGGGGTTATGACAGGTGGTCTAATAAATTTGCTAAGTACTGTATATATATATATATGTACGCCATACATGATTAACTACAGCTAAATCATCTCACATTCATGAACACAATCTTACTAAAAACAAGGAGTGATACTGTGGCAGATCACCACCTATAATCTGCCAGCTCTTTTACAACATGTTGAAATATGTAAAACTCAACAGGTTTAATTCTACTAAAACAGGTGAAATTAATGTTAGAGTTTCATACAGCAGAGTGTGACTTAAACACCTTTAAGGTCTATGTCGAACACTTAGTGTTGCAAGGATCACCTGGCGTGAAAAGCTGATGGTAACCGACAAGTGGGAACATGGTTAGAGCGCCGAGCATGGAGCCCAGCTGCACTACAGCTCCACACCACACGAGGGCACTGTGGCCTTCATCTCTCAGGATCACCCCAATGATGACTTTCACATACGACAGCGAGAGGACAAACAGGATCCAGGCCAGCTCCTGCAACAGAGAACAGGTCAGTATTGTGTATTAAACTGCATACATGCACTGCTGTAAGTAATAAGCAGGACCTCAGAATGTCCTGGTTGGATTTCAGTGGCTGGGAACCACAGAGCAAACACTGAATTAATTTGGCATTTCCTTTTTTCTGGTTTGTTCTGCAATTTACTTCACTTAATTCTTTTAGCAGTCAACATAATTTTACTATTTAGTACTTCATACTCTGGAAAAGGCACTATTGACAGCATTACACAAGCTATTACAGGATATAAATATTTCTACCTCTGTGATAAGACTAGGTGGTGCCTGTGCTAGTGCACAAAAATAATGTACTCTTTCGAGTGTTTGAGTCAGTTCATTCAGTTGACTTTTATAGCAGTTCTATCACATCATCAAGTCAGATGAGGCTAACTTGACTAGACATAACATTTGAAATCTGCCAGTCACACTACACACCTTACTCACAGGAAATCTCAGAAACACTAAGTGAGTATGACATGTGGGTGGTGCCTTCATTCTTTTGTAAGTTGCAAGGCAGAGCATGACATCTGAAATGTTCTTCTACAAACAAAGTAAGTACATGTAAGAGAATAAAGAGTCTTACTATGACTACAGCTCCATATGTACTGTGGACAAGCAAAGGACATGGACTCAGAGCAGCCATGCCCATAATGTAGGCTCCAAATCCAGTCCCAAAAATGGTCAAAACCCCCATGAAGACAAGAGATCTGAGGGGGAAACACATTTATAAGTTCATTTCTTGGATGTAGGATCTTGTTTTCTTCTTTTTTCTTAAATAAACTTAGCACAAAAAGTAAGGAAATTAGTGTTTGAGTATTTCTGTTGTAACAGTGCCTTTGGCAATGAATCTTATACTGTTGGAAAGCCTGAAAATTGCATTTGTGGGTTGAGCAACAGAGTTGAGTATGTGAGTTGAAAAACTTGCCAAATCTTCTCTGCTAGTGCCAGACAGGGTATTCTGCTACTGACTCTTGGTTGGAGCTGCTAATACTCCAGGTGCTGTCATCATTCAAGGCAAATGTGCAGAAAGATTTTGAGATGAGATTCTGGAACCAGTGGCTATCCAATATCTCCAAAGTCTGGAACCAAACTCTATCCTCCAAGTGCGGGTTTATCAAATTCTTCCACTCCAGAATTTGGGAGTGGAGAGGATGGAATGGCCTGCCTGCAGTCCTGACCTCAACCCCACTAAACACTTGTAGGATCAGCTTGGGTGTGCTTTTCGTGCCAGAGTGACATTGGCAGACTTGCGACAATTGCTGGTTGAGGAATGGGATGCCATCCCACAGCTGTGTGTGACCAGCATGAGGAGGAGGTGCCTTCTTGTCTTGTTTCTTTTGACCTAAATCATCCAATCTAATAGATGACTCCAGACAAGAGTCAGTATCAGAATAAGCTGTTTGGAATTGACAGAGAAGATCTGGTTTTTCATGGGCATTCAAGTTTTTCATGGGCGCAACTCACATACACACTTTTGCTGCTCAACCCACAAATGCGGCACCATGTAAGGGGAACAAAACAGGCTGTCCAACAGTATAAGATTTATTGCCAAGAACCATTGTTGCAGCAAATAAATAATCAACCAAAAATAAATTTGATTACTTTTTGTGCTGCTTATATTATATTATTTGATAATTACTGTAATTTTTCTTTAGCCCACCTTATTGGTATAAACATGGCGATGAAGCAAGCCACAGGGTTGGCAACAGCTCCCATTGTGGCAGCTAGATGGTAGGCCTTGTTCCCATAAGGCATGCATGAGTAGGATTGCACTGAAGGCAACACTCCATTGGTGAGAGCATTGACCCAAGCCAGTACGACAAAGATGAACACCACCTCACAGATACTATATGTCCCCCTCCCAAAAGAGCTCCTAGGTTCCTTCTTGCCAGCTTCCAAGGGGCTGATCATGGGCTTTTGCTCTGGTGTTTGGGCATTCAGAGACAGGCCTTGCTCTCTCTTCTCACGGTCAAGTTCCCCACTGAAGTATCGTTCACTTTTTCTCTCCCGAGCCACAGCTGGGTGGTGGTTGAGTAGGACGAAAGCTATCAGGCACACGACCATCATGGCACTGAGGAATACGAAGAAGACCTGGGCAGAGAATTTAGCGGGAAGGTAGATGGCCTTTAGCTCTCCAATGTCAGTTATATTGGAATTATTAGCTCTTGTGTCACCAGCCAAAGTGGCATTTTCACAGTGAACTACACCAACACCTTGAATAAGGGCCACTAGTCCAGGCACCAGACCACTGAGGCCTTCACCTACGAAATATGTAGTGAGATATTGTGGACACAACCTCATCATGAAAGGAAGAAAGGTAACAGATGAAGTGCAGTCCACCACAGAAAGCAGGAAACTTAACATCAACAGTGGCACACTATGCAGTGAGCCCCCGAAGGTCACTGTGTACTTCCAAAAAAAAGCCAGCAGGAATGTAGCGAGGATACCCAACCCTACAATGCAGTAGATGACCGGCCGCTCATCTAGCACCCCTGGGCGGAAGTGGTGCATGAGGGTAATGAAGAGAGGGCCTATGTTGGCCATTTGGATGAGGACTGTGAGGTAGGAGGGCAGAAGCCAGCCCTCTGGAATTTCAGGTACAATCAAGGGGAGCTCCACCCACATCCCATTGATGGCCACCCAGGAGCCCATTCCGAAGAGGCACGCCAACACATGAGTCAGTAGTGACATGATGTATGCAGAAGTGAGGTAAGGCAGCAAATGAAGAGGTACAAAATCTGAAACATACAGAACATAAGCATGACTGATTAGTGAAATTTAAATCAATCGTAAAATTTCAGGGAAAAAAATGATAATGATTATTATGGGTATTTTCCATACATTTGCTGGATTATTGTTTTATTTACATTTACGCACAAATGATCTGAAGTGAACTGAGTTGTAGAGTGTATCTTTTTTTTTTAAAATAGCAATCAGTTTAAGAGGCTTCATCACCTGAGAGAGGAACTTGGCAACTTAATGAATCTTTTTTTGTGAGAATGAAAACATTTCACTGGAAACCAGGAAGATCGTGTCGTTTGGATAAAATAGTTTACAGTGATGTGGGGCTGAGCTACAGTGGAGCTTTGAGCAAAATTTCAGCTTGTTACCATTTTCAGTATGACAATACTGACAAGCAGATGTTCAGCATGTCATGTTCACCACTGAGATAGAAGAACATTTACTTTTGAATATCTCTTCGTTTTGCTGTTGGTCTCTTTGGACAGCAAATGCTTTTTATGGTATGCCTCTCATGGTGGTGACATTTCTGTAATCTCTTCCTGATTGGGTATAGTGTATAGTATATAGAGTATAGTGTATTGTGTGAATTGCTTATTTTTATTTTTATTCTTCTTATTTATATGTGTGTGTATATATGGTTGCAGGTACAAAATACATTTCACTGTGTATTTTACTGTGTATAACTGTGCATGTGATGAATAAACACTATCTTATCTTATCTCTGATTGTAGATATATGCAAGTCATGGTTACTTGCAGAATTTTGATCAAACTGCCTGCTCATAGGCTAAAAATGTTGGGGCCAGCCAGTTGTGGACAAAGTGTTAGTGATTTTTCTTTTTCTGATGGTCTTAGAAAGCTCTTTAGAAACCGATGTCGATGACACATTAAAGCAGAGCTAATAGCAAAGAGAACACGAATCTGTGTGCCTGGCAATGGCTATACATGCCTTTATTTCATCACGCCTTGATTATTGTGATTCGTTATTCTTTTGCTTGAGCAAATGATCCCTGGATTGCTTACAGCACTCTCTCCTCAAGCACTCTCCCCAGGTCTGGCTCTAGGGTGGGGTCCCAGTGACCAAATCCCAGGCAATGTAAACTGTTCTCTTGATCTTTCTATCACAAGGGTCATCTGAATTGCTCTTCTTCTGGCCCCTTAGCTGGGACTAATTTGCCTTGGGAGACCATACCTGGAGGCAGACCCCCCTGGACAACAGAGCCCCTGGGACACACAAACCCATCCACCATGATAAGGCAGCGATTGGCGGTCCGTTGTGGTGAGTGCAAAAGCGAAGCTGTCAATTTACCGATCAATCTACATTCCTACCCTCACCTGTGGTCACGAGCTTTGGGTAGTCACTGAAAGAAGACTGTGGATACAAGTGGTGAAAATGAGGTTCTTCTGAAGGGTGGCTTGCCTCTTCCTAAGAGAAAGGGTGAAGGGTGCAGTCATTCAGGAGGGGCTCAGAGTAGAGCAACTCTTCCACATTGAAAGGAACCAGTTGCGGTGGTTTATGTATCTGACTAGGATGGCTCCTGGGTGCCTCTTGGGTAAGGTGTTCTCCGGGGTAGGCACAGGACAGGCTGGAGAGATTATATCTCTCAGCTGGCCTGGGAATGCCTCGATGCTCCCCTGAATAAGCTGAAGGAGGTGGCTGGCGAGAAGGAGGTCTGGGTTTCTTTGCTTAGGCTGCTGCCCCTGTGACTCAGCCCCCGGATAAGCAGAAAAAAATGGATGGATGGATGGATGGATGGAGGGACTTCATTAGAGCTCTTCATGGTCAGATGCCTCCCTATGTTAGTGAACAATTACTTTACATTCATTGTGGCTCCAAAGAACTTGCTTTCACTGGACCTGGTTCTAATCATTAGCACCTAACCTGGAACTCCTGAATTTTGATTTTAATATGCAGTGCATTTATATCTTCATTAATTTAAATGACCAGACTCACACTTAATTACAGTTTTATTTGCCATTTGATAGCAGCTTTATAAAGGCACCATTTCAGTGAGGAGCCACTGACCTTCACAGTGTTTGTCTTCTCATGCTACTTCTTCCATCCTTCTCACATGTGCTGTCTAGAAATGGATGCCTGACCTTTTGCACAGTGGCACAGTGTTCCCATAAAAACACCATGTGATTTTGACATAAACATATTTAATAAAAAGAAATAACTGTTAAACAATGTAATAAAACTAAATCTTGATAATGACTATGAAGTATTTGGGTCAATTTCAAATATAACACAACAGCACAACAACCTATGTGTTCAGTATATCACTCCGAACTTAACTCTAAATATAATATGTTAATCAGTAGCAAATAATTTCTCTCACCTCAGGTTAACACTATTCTACTTCCTGATTTTTAGGATCACAATCTGTAATTTAAACATTATTGATTGGCTTTGTATGCATTGTAATACAATATTTTGTTACCTTTTAATGATGGAGGGAAGCAGCTGGACTACAGAACAGAGCAGATGGACTGAAACACTGGAGGCTTTAGGTTCTAAGATAACTTGGCAATCATGAGCCCTTACTTCCGTCATACATGAGTTCTATGCTGTTATCAGTCAACCAAATCCATCATCCTACCTGGTGCAGAACACAAGAAGAAACGGCTCTCACCTTGACCACTCTGCTTCCAAAAACGTTCACTCTTCACTGATTAGACTTTTTTTTTTCAGTTACATCTGCTGCAATTGTGTGTGTCTGTGCATGCCCTGCCCTTTTCTAATCTCTCCTCACATACACACACACCCACACACACAGGCTTAGATTCTGCTTCCGCGTCTCTGTCTGCTGCACTTGACCGGGGAGGGACTGCACAGCCGCACATGTCCTCTGCCGCCATGACAGTTAGATCGAGACAGCCATGCTCTCTCTCTCTCTCTCTCTCTTTTTCAGGGGCAGAAGGGGGAAGTGCCAGTGAGAAGAACTCCTCCCTTTTTTTCTCTCCCCCAACCAGCTTAGGACTTTATGGTCTGCCCTCCTTTAAACACACAGGCAGCAGTGCGACTGAGAAGAGTAAAGCTGCATGAAGCCTTTGGCTTCACACGCACAGTTATAGTATATTACATATCGCTTATATTATATATAGTTAACTCCACACAGCTGGAGTTTCATTCTACTCCTCTGTAATTCCTCATGGCTGTTTCACAATCACAGATGGTGTAGATGCAATGATGCAATTTGAGAAGACCAGTTTGACCAGTTAACATGACACTGCAGTTTAGATTTGCAATTTGAATACATTGAAATATTCCTAAAATACGACAGGGCCAAATGAATGGGTCAGTGTTCCACTACTGCACAGCAGTACACATCTGCACACAGATACTTTGGTGATCCTTGGACCTGCATCATATTTTCTAATAATCTACAGTCTGATGATTTCACAAAGTAAGACAGAAACTGATACAAATCAGCTAAAAGGTTGTTTTAGCTAAAAAAAACAAAAAAAAAAAAGTTTATTTTCAAGGTTGTCACCTTGAAATCTTGAAAGCTGATGTTATATAGTAGACATCAACCAAGTGTTTCATGTAATATGATTTATTCAAGATTTCCCTGTTGCTGACATGATTTAAACACTTTTTAAATACTGCAAATCATTTTGCTGAGTATTGTTGGAAAAGTGCATTAGTATTTCAAGCCTGCAATTTAAAGATGTCTCAAAATTTCATATTCTGCAGTCTTATATAAGCAGTTGGTAAAGATGGACTAAAATCTGCTAAGCTATAGCATAAGCCTTATTTATTTAAAACAAAATAATTTTTGCTTTGTTTATAATATTTGTAATAAATCCATCCTTTCATCTCTCACCCGTTCACAAAACTCAAACACACTATAAACTAATGAAAGAAACTGCTTTTCATTAATCACATTAAACCCATTTATCATTCAGAATTACAGAAGAAACCACCTACCTGCTTTGTGGGAATACAAGCACAGGGTCAGTGTTGGTGAAAGGTTGCACAAATGCAGTGTTGCTGTATCTGCTCCGATGCGTAACGGTTCAGTGGCTTTCTGATATACTGTCTGTAGAGTATGCATGCAATGCAAGTTGTGGGCTTTGTACTTTACAAGTCTGGGTCTTAGAATCTGTGTCATGTGACCGCTGAGGGCTGAGCCAGGGGTTCAGTTTGGGAACTAAAGTCCTTAGCAGTAAAAATAGGTTGATAAAGGGAATAAAGGCACAGGCAGGAAAGAAATTATAGAGAAAGGTGCGGAAAAGACAACTTAAATATTGAAGGCTATAAAACCTCCGGCTACATTATTACATGAACGTGAAGTTACTCCCAATTAGGTAGAGTGAATGTTGGCTCTAGCCAACCAGAAGATGACTTTGGACAGTTTCTGAGTGGGTGATTTGTTGGGGTCAGTCTAGCTTTTGTTCAGCACAAATTCCAGCTCGAGTGAACCCTGCTGAGTACCAACGTCACTGAATGGCATTTAATTTGAGTGCCCTCGCACCCACCTCAGCACTGACTGGTACTATATTTTCCCTTCCTGAAAATGAAATTCTTTGTTAATGACAATTTTACAAAACAAATTACTTTTGATAGCTGTTAATTCTAAATAAGAAATTCTTTCCTCTCCCTAAAATGCTCTTCTAACCTCCATCTGTTTGCCTGTCCCAAAAGACATAACGTGTTACCATTTCTTTAGTTAAGGGATGGAGACTAAGCGATGGTTAAGGGTCACCTGATCCAGCCCTAACTATAAGTTTGATCAAAAAGGAAAGTTTTAAGCCTAACCTTAAAAATAGAGGGGGGGGGGGGGGGGCTGTTGAGCAAGCTATGGAGTAGGACGCTTTAAAGTTTAGCTCTGCAGAACTATTGCATAATTAAGTATATTAAAGGCTCTTTTTACGCTATCTTATAAGTGGAAAAGCGCTATAAACAGTACAGAAACATTGCTATCGGGAAACAATGGCAAACAAAGGCGGCAAAGGACGACAAACAACTGCAGCAACACCGAGGCCTGATGCACGGTCTGCCTCCTCGACCTCTGGTGGAAAACGTGATAGCGATGTCGACGTTCCTACCGGGCCTCACGACGTTGAGGGCATAAAACGGGACCTGTTGCTGTCTCTGCGGGCGGATTTCGTCTCCATGATGAAAACAGAGGTCAGAGCAGTTTTGGAAAGTGAAATGGCAGTGATTCAAACAGAGGTATGGGCACTGCGAGTAGGCTTTGAGGACTTCAAAACAGCGATGAAAACGGATCTAGCATCGCTTAGTAACACCCTCGGTGAAGCTGAACGGAGCCTAACAGCCTGCTCCGATGACATTGAGTCACTTAAACAAGAAGTTAAGCGGCTGGGAGCACTACAGAACAAATGTGAAGATCTTGAGTCCAGATCCAGAAGAAATAATATCAGGATTGTTGGTGTTCCAGAGGGCCCCGACAGCTGCTCCCCCTCATCCGTTTCTAACCTACTGCAGGAGGCTCTTGATCTAGCCGATGCGCCGCTGATTGACAGGTCCCACAGATCCCTACAACCAGTGCCAAAGACAGGACAGCGACCAAGAACCATAATAGCACGCCTCCACTACTACAGTGACTGCGTCAAGATTCTGCGCCTCGCTAGAGAAAAGCAGAGGCTTAAGGTGAACAGCATGATAATCTCCATCTTCCCTGACTATACAGCCCGGGTAGCCAAAGCCCGAGCTGCATTCAACACCATCAAACAGCAGCTTAGGGGCCTGGATGGGGTCCGCTTCGGCATCTCTCACCCGGCTAGGCTCCGCATAACTTACAACGGCAAGGAGAACTTCTTCTCTTCCCCAGAAGAAGCCCAGAGCTACGTCTCGCAGTTCATCACTCCGTATGCAGCTCGGTCGGGTGGACCGGTAACTTCGTAATTACTGACGGTGTTTGTTAACAGGATGATTACATTGTGACCAGAGACTTCTATTCAAGAGTATAGTTCCCTGGCTTTCTCTGCTTTCAATTATTATCACCTACTTTGTGGCTTTTTCACTCATTCTTATTATTTCACCCAAGAGTGCCTTTATGTTATTTTAAATATTGTTCTGCAGGCCACGTTCAGGCTGTGTTTTCCCGTGCAACATGCACTTTCCAGGTGCTTTTTCCTCCCCGGGTTGGAGGTTAGTGCGATCTTCCAGAGGGTGAGAGATCAGCATAGGGGTAGTAGTCTGGGGCTTCTCCCCTTTTTTTTTTGTTTTTTTTTCACCTTCTTCTTTGTGTGCGTTTTTTTTTTTGTTTTTTTTTTCTCTCTTTATCTGTTCTACAACAAGAATATGCAGGGGCTTCAATTCATTCATTAATTCAAAACCCATACCATATCAGTACTATCTACCAAATGTAAATATATCATGAAGACATCAGGCACTAGTCCACCAGGCTCTATCCAGTTTACCAGCTGGAATATTAAAGGGATTAATCATCCTATGAAACGCAGTAGAGTTTTTACACACCTTAAATCTCTAAGATCAGATATTATTTTTTTACAAGAAACTCACCTGCGTAGTTGCGAACACTCGAAATTGAGCAGAAATTGGATTGGGCAGATTTTTTCTTCAAAATATGAGCATAGATCTAGAGGCACAGCCATACTGATCAGAAAAGAAATCCCTTTTGTTGCAACTTCTGTTATTGCTGATGATAATGGCAGATTCATAATTGTTGCTGGCAAACTCCTTGGCTTACAAATTGTCTTAGCTAACATTTATGGTCCAAACTGGGACAATCCACAGTTCTTCTCCCGCTTTATAGCTAAACTGCCCGACCTTCACTCTCATCATCTGATCTTGGGAGGAGACTTCAATTGTGTGTTACACCCAGGATTAGATAAATCTAGACCTAGACCAGACAGCCCAACTTCCAAATCTGGTAAGGTTCTTCTGTCATTTATTGATCAATATAAGCTGACAGACCCATGGAGGAAAAACAACCCTACAACTAAACAATATTCATTTTTCTCAACAGCCCACCAGTCATATTCACGCATTGATTTCTTTTTGCTTGACAGCAGATCTTTTCATCTTGTGAAGGACTGCCAATATCATAACATTGTTATTTCTGACCACAGTCCAGTCCAGCTAGATATGTGTTTCCCGAACTGCACTGCTCCACAACGTACTTGGCGTTTCGATCCAGTGTTGCTGTCCAGTAATGAATTCATAAAATTTTTGAACACTCAAATCGATGTTTTTCTGGACACTAACTTGACCCCAGGAATGCCGTGTGCTACGGTATGGGAATCTCTGAAGGCTTTCCTTCGAGGCCAGATAATTTCCTATTCAGCCTACGAGAAAAGGAAACGGTCGAGCCGTCTTTCAGAGTTATCTATGCAAATAGCTGATATTGATAAAAAATTATCTATTAACCACAAGCCGGAACTATATAAAGAGCGACTCTTGCTGCAAACAGAATTTGACAATTTGTCAATCAAGCATACAGAACAGCTTCTATTCAAATCCAAACAAATATTCTATGAACATGGTGATAAAGCAAATAAACTTCTCTCCCATCAACTTAAACAAACAACAGCTAATAATCCTATCCCAGAGATCCGCGTGGCACCCAATATGACCTCTACCAACCCCAAAACTATTAATGATTGCTTCAGGCAGTTTTATTTAAATTTATATTCTTCAGAGACCAATGCAGGTATATCCGAGATTAATTCTTTTTTTAAACCAGATAGAGATTCCAAAGATTGACCTTGAAGCCCTTAAAACTATTGAAGCTCCAATAACATCTCAAGAAATTATTAATGCCATTAACTCCATGAAAAGTGGCAAAGCATCTAGCCCCGATGGGTTCCCCATTGAGTTTTTTAAAACTTTTGCATCTAGACTCACTCCTCTATTATATTCCGTCTATCAGGAAGCATTGCTTCTTCAGAAACTGCCAAAAAAAATGATGCAAGCTGTTATCTCTGTCCTTCATAAAAAAGATAAGGATCCTCTAGAATGCAGTGCCTATCGGCCAATTAGCATTCTTTGCTCTGACTACAAGATTCTCACAAAAATACTTGCACAGCGTATGGTGACGGTGATTCCAAAAATTATTGCTCCGGATCAAACAGGTTTCACACAAGGTCGACAGTCTTTCTATAACATGCGCAGACTACTTAATGTGATCTATGCCTCTCACTCCAAAGTTCATGCAGAAATTGTGCTCTCTCTGGATGCAGAGAAAGCTTTTGATCGCATCGAATGGAATTATCTTTTTTCAGTCTTAGACAGATTCGGTTTTGGCCCATCATTTATATCCTGGATCAGGCTGCTCTATGCCTCTCCTACTGCGTCGGTTCATACCAACTTTGAATGCTCTAATTACTTTAGTCTTCATCGTGGTGTTAGACAAGGCTGCAGTCTATCCCCTTACTTATTCAATATCGCAATTGAACCACTAGCCATAGCCCTTAGAGCCAACAACAAAATTGCACGGATTTTAAGAGGCGACTCTTGCCACAAAGTTTCTCTTTATGCAGACGACCTACTTCTTTACATAACTGACCCAACAAACTCCTTACCATGGCTCATAGACTTATTACATAGTTTTGGCCAGCTTTCTGGATATAAACTTAACTTTTCTAAAAGTCTCCTATTTCCAGTCAATCAGTTGGCCCAAGGTCTTAACTACGACAATGTTCCTTTCAAATTAGAATCAAATTCATTTAAGTATTTGGGTATCACTGTGACACATTCATACAAGGACTTATACATCCATAATTTTAAGAAGGTGGCAGATAACACCAAGCTAGAATTAAGAAAATGGTCATCCTTGCCAATCTCTCTTGCAGGCAGGGTTAACATAATTAAAATGACAGTGCTCCCGCGTCTATTATATTTGTTTCAGATGATTCCCTTCTTTCTACCCAAATCCATGTTTAGAGATCTCGACAGCCACTTTTCTACTTTTATTTGGAATAAATTCACTCCTCGAACAAAAAGATCCACTTTGGAAATGCCCAGATTGAAGGGTGGTCTAGGATTGCCTAATTTTTTACATTATTATTGGGCAGTTAATATTGCAAAATTGCCTTATTGGATCGCAGCTTTCAAAGGGGAAAACGTTCCAATATGGGCTTACATGGAGACCCTTTCTAATCCTGCAGCCTGTCAGATATCCACTTTATGCTGCTCCCTTAAAGGTGTTACTATCAAGCATATTAATAATCCTGTGATTAAGAACTCACTCCGAATATGCCATCAGTTCAGAAAACATTTTGACCTCAAAACAACTTGCCTTCATATGCCACTGACACACAATCTCCTCTTTCACCCCTCTCAGATTGATGCAGCATTTCAGGTGTGGCATAACAGTGGCCTGGTCTTTTTTAATGATCTATTCATGAATGGCACCTTCGCATCATTTGAAACTCTCCAGCAGAGTAAGAATCTACCCAAGTCACATTTCTTTCGATACCTTCAAGTCCGTAGTTTTGCTAAATCACACTTCTCCTTTCCTACTATATTGGAGGAAAACACTCTAGATACCATTTTAGCTCAGGAACCAGAGTTTAAGGGCAATGTCGCAAAGATTTATAAAATTATTCAAAACAGCTCGCTGCCATCCCTTGATAAAACTAAGTTGGCCTGGGAGGAGGACCTACAAATTCCACTCACAGAGGAGGTGTGGTCAGATTCTCTACAACGTATCCATACTACATCCCTTTGTCTAAGACATTGCCTTCTTCAATTTAAAGTTCTGCATCGCTTGCACTACACTAGGCAAAAGCTGTCTAAGATTTATCCTGGTGCAGATCCAACCTGTATTAGATGTCATCTGAACCCCGCCTCCACTGGTCACATGTTCTGGGAATGTCCATCATTATCGCCGTTGTGGAATCGTATCTTTGATGTTTTTTCACAGATTTGCCACACCAAAATGAATCCTAATCCAACCATTGGTATTTTCGGAGTTTCAGATGAGAGTATTGTCATCACAAAGCCTCAGGCTAATTTTATTGCCTTTGCTTCACTACAAGCACGGAGGCTTATCCTTCGCCATTGGAAGTCAAAAGCACCTCCATCATTTTCTGAATGGGTTCGGGAGGTGCTCTCCTTAATTCCATTAGAAAAACTCAGATACAACAGGAACAAATCCCGTCAGAAGTTTAAAGACACCCTTTCATTGAGTGTGTTCTTACACTCTCCCTCACTTAGTCATAGTAAAATTGCTCTCAAGGCACAACTTACATGTTATTATCCAGGAGTACGGACCAGATACTTTTTACTCTTAAGCCTGTTTTTGCATATAGTATGCTAAGTGTCACTGAATCACTTTCCATTATACTGAATGGCTGTCACTGTAACCCTGCAGTCAGTAGTTATTTATTTATTTATCTATTTATTTATTTATTTATTATTTTTGTTTTGTTTTGGTTTTTTTTTGTTTTTTTTTGGTTTTTTGGGGGGGTTTTTTGTCCTTGTGTTCCTGGGGTGAAGAGTGTTGTTCTGGGGCGGGGGGTGGGGGGCATGTCTTTGTAACCTGTATATAATGTTCAAAAAATCTCATAAATAAAGTGTTTAATAAAAAAAAAAAAAAAAAAAAAAATAGAGAGGGTGTCTGTCTCCCGAATCCAAGCTGGAAGCTGGTTCCACAGAAGAGGCGCCTGAAAGCTGAAGGCTCTGCCTCCCATTCTGCTCGTATCCTAGGAACCACAAGTAAGCCAGCAGTCTGAGAGCGAAGTGCTCTATTGGGGTGATAGTGTACTATAAGATCTTTAACATAACACATTCAAGACCTTGTATGTGAGAAGAATTTTAAATTCTATTCTAGATTTAATATGAGAGAAATCTGCTCTCTCTTTCTAGTCCCTGTCAGTACTCTAGCTGCAGCATTTTGGATCAGCTGAAGGCTTTTCAGGGAGCTTTTAGGACAGCCTGATAATGACGAATTACAATAGTCCAACGTAGAAGTCATAAATTAGCTTTTATAGCATCACTCTGAGAAAGGATGTTTCTAATTTTAGAAATATCACACAATTGCAAAATAGCAGTCTTATATATTTGTTAATATGTGCATTGAAGGACATATCCTGCTCAAACATTACTCAAAGATTGTCACTGTCAATATGTACATAGCAGGTCAGGAGAGAGGTGCAGCAGTGTGTGTCTGCAGCCATCTGTAAAACACAGTCTGTCTGTTGTGGGGCTGCATTTTAGCCAGATTTAGTTAAAATTCAGAGAATGAACACAGAAAAGTAACCTGGATCAGGTTTTGATCCACCATGTAATCCCATCTGCAAAGTGTCTGATTGGCAAAAGCTTAATTTTTCAGCATGACATTGGTCCCAAACACATTGCCAGTGCAGTAAAAGTATGCCTGGATAGAAAGCGAACAATGGAGCACTATCAGTCATGGACTGGCCTCCCCGGAGCCTGTACCTCAGCATTATTGAAGCACTGTAGGCTCATCTTGACAGAGAGTCGAATAAAAAGGTAGTCAACATCCATAGAAGAGCTTTGGAATATCCTTCAAGATGCCTGGATGAGGTGAAGGAGAGCCAGACATTAGAGCAGGAAGGTGAGACCTCAGAGGACATACCAGTATTTGAGGAGCCTGAGCTGGGATAAAGTGACAACATGCACCATCTGTTATGGATAAAAATCAAAGTGTAACCTTGGGCTCTAAGGTTTTTTGGTATTACAATATGTAGAAGGGGAAATAAGAGCCTTCTCAGAGGAAAATACACACACTCTCACACACACACACATACACACACACACACATACATAAATGTCGAGTAAATAATCCACTTAAAGTTTGATTTCTTCAAGTAATTGTTCTAAATGGACATTTGCTGAAAGTGCAGTACACTGTACCTCTTTCTTCATCACTTCAATTTCAACCCTACTAAAATTGGGTTGAAAATGTAATTTTTTAACATGAAAGCAGGACAACGCTGGGCACAACCACCAAGACTGGAGGCCCTCTGATTACATCAAACAGTAAACGGGCAACCAAAGCACAAAAATCACAGGGGGGTCTCTGAAAGCACCCTTAAAACTGAAAACATTCTTCATCATATATCATGGCATGACTCGGATACCCTTGGATCCAGATAGGTTCAATAAGTCAAGACTGATTCTTCAAGTTTAGGCAGTTGATCAAAGTAACAAATGATCTTCATGTCTCTGATAAGAACAAAAAAATAATTCCCTCTGGAATATTCAGAATTGTAGAAGGGAAGTTTGACTTATTGCTGTCAGGGTAGCAGGAAGCAGGAAGGTGAAAGCTCAGAGGTGGATATACCACCTTTTGAGGAGCCTAAGCTGGGACAAAATGATGGCACCATCATGCATTTTGGGTAGGAAGTATTGTGTAAGCTAGGGCCCTGAAGCTGTGGGATTTGGTTTCTCAACTGCCATAACAGCTCTGAAGCTTTTTCATTACAATATACAGAAGAGGAAGTGAGAGCCTTTTCAATTGAATTCACACACAAGTATCGATGCCCATATGTTCATATCTATGGCATGGATTCGGATATACTGAGTCCTAGATTAGGCAGTCTATCAACGTAAGAAATAAGAGTGATGCCTCTTATAAGGGAAAAAAAAGAATAGAAAGAGTTTTTTTTCTGGGTCTTAGAAGGACATAAAGGAAGTGAAACATCCAAAGCATTTATTTGATTTTTGTCACAACCCTCCAGGTCTGCTAATTTAAAGAAATGTTGCCTCATGTTAAAATTGTGTTTGTTATCCTGAGCTGAAGATCAATGTCCAGTCACAGGACATAAGTTGTTCTGAAAAATAATAAAAACAGAAAACAAAAACAGCACTCAGGATTTAAGTAGGCTAGAGGGCACCTCTGTGACCTGGATTCATAATGAATATTTGTGTAGAAGTACAAAACCCTGCTTTCTCTTTCAAAACAGCCGGGGCCTCATGTTTAAATAAATATATCTGTGTTTTTGGGACTGCATGTACTGTCCAACTGAGTCTAAAAGAGTCACTTGTTAGACTTCAACAGGAGGGCAGCTTCGCTGCGAATCAACAGATTACATTTCTCCCACTGAGGAGTTATCACGAACCCCTGACCTTCAACCTCATTCTGTTGTTTCAGTGACTGACGCATTCTTTTAGCCTAATATGTTTCTTTATAATATGTCTTTGTCAGACTGTCTACCTCGATATGTAATATGACAGATTACATTTAATGCTAATTAAACAAAAAGGGTTTTAGAATTTAAAAGGAAATAATTAGGTAATTTTGCCAGTAATCTTTACCTTCTCCATACTATTCATTTTGTTATGGAGAAAGTGATAAATTATCTATTTAATAATATTAGATTAAATGGTCATGTGTAATGTGAAATAGTAAAAGATATAGATGATACCACAGAGAAATATTACCCAAGTTTTAAGTTTCCTTCTACTCGCCACAACATTGGATTTTTTCTGACTCGGTTTGATTTCTGATAAATGCACTGTCTTCCTAGCATTAAAAAAAAAGTAAGCAAATGGACTAAATAAAAGCTTATATATGTCTTTAATGGTTGCTTGTGTGAATAGGCAACTGCTGGCAAACAAATTTGTCATAATACCTTTAAAGCTATTGAATATTAGTAATGTTGAAAAACCAAATCCCACAACTTCAGAGGTCAAGCTTACACAATACTTCTTATCCATGATGGACACGATTTACACATTTATGAGTAAAATCCTGTCTGCCTCTCTCAGCCCTCTGTCATACCCTTCTTGATCACTGTTAGTGTCATGGGTGACATGACCTGACAACCCAGGTTTAGGTCAGTATTAGGTGTGCAGAATGGATTTTACTAAAAAAGCTAGGCTATGAGAAGTTATTTGTTAAAATTATGTTTTAGTAATCGGATGTGTTTCTGTCATCTGTTTTAATATTCACTAAATAAGAATACATTTTTATCAGAAATCCACAAAAAATGGAAACTGTCATGTCGGGCTGTGTGGCTGGACAGGTTAGACCCAAAATGCAGGGCTCAGGCAGAGGGTGAACTTAAAGTGGTTTATTTGAGTATGGAAACAAAAGACAACAATGAACCTAAACTAGGACTGGACGGGAGCCAGAACTAAACAGAGGAGGATAGCTGGGACCAGGGAGACACATAGTATTGGGAGCAGCGATGACAACACGGCAACGAACAGAAGAAAACTGAGGGCTTAAATACACATCAAGTAATTAGGGCAAGAGGAAACAGCAGGGCACAACAGGTGAAGCAAATGAAACTAATAACAGGGGAAGCAAAACTAAACAAAGCACAGGTAACACAAGACTGTCAAAATAATACAGGAAGTAACTAAACAAGGTATATGCAGACTTGACACACAGGGAACTGGCACACAGAAAACTAAACGGGGACCCCGGCACAGGGAAACAGACAAAGAGACTCAGACATGGGACAGAAATGCAGACTAGTCACAACACTGGGAATAAAACACAGAAGGTCAGGGTCAAGACAAAAGGACAAAACAGGCACAGGAACACAGACGCAGGGGAGACAGAGACAAAGGGAACAAGAAAACCACAAATGATAACAAAGCCAGAACTGGGATGAACAATGAAAACCAAAACAAACTAGGAAATAACAAAACTTAGTGAAAACAGAACTAAACACAAAACGCTGGGCAGATGGCCCAGGACCATGACAGGAACAGTATCATGACATTACATCAAATCATTCTGTAATCAGACAAGACCTGATGTCCGCTATGAGGGACAGAAGACTTAAAAAAAAAAAAAAAAAGTCTAAATATAAAAGTTTCTTCTGGGTCTCAAGAGGCTTATAGAGCAGGACCGGTATCTGCTCCTTTGTGCAAGGAGGAACAGGATGAGCACTGCCAAAGCTACAAAATGACCTCCAGCAGACACGTGTGCGAATGTCTCTGACCAAACAATCAGAAAGGGACTTTATGAAGGTGCCCTGAGGGCCTGACATCCTCTAGTGGACCCTGTGCTCACTGCCCTGCCCATGGAGCCTGATTGGCATTTACCATAGAATATCAGAATTGGCAGGTTCAGTGATGCTCTGGAGAGGAATATTCATGGAGGGAAAGACAAACCTCTACAGACAGTTCCTCTACAGGATGAAGGAACTGACCTAAATCCAAGAGAACACCTCTGGGACATTATGTTTCAGTCCATCCAACGTCGCCAGGTTGCACCTCAGACTGTCTAGGAGCTCAGTGATGCCCTAGTCCAGCTCTGAGTAGAGATCCCCCAGGACACCATCTGTCATCTCATTAGGTGCATGCCCCAATGTCATGCCATACAAACTACTGAGCACTACAGTGAAACAGGCTGCAATGAAATTTCAGCAAAAGGGACCAGCCTGCAGCATCATTGTCTTTGAATTCAGCCCTGTGTAGGTTGATAAATTATTTCAAACGATGTGGCATCCTTAGTCCATAGCCATATAGTGCATTAATAACAACAGCAAACTATCTCTTATTTTTATACAAAAGGTTTATTCTTTTATACAAGTGGATGTAAAATTATTAGTGACATTCATCTAAAGTTTGCCTAAATTAGACTTCAGCATGAGTGCTGAGTATAGAAACATTTACAGTACAGAAAGATAAGGGTGCATAGCAATAGAAGTGAAATCTGGCTGCTGTATTTTTACAGTACAGGAAATTATTGACCGTCTTCAAACACGAAGCAAAGAGAAAATGTACTCCATCACGTAAAACATTTTTGACTTTTAAAAAATCCACTTAACAACTGCATAGACCAAATGCCATTAAGTACATAAGCTACTGTGTTCAACCTCAGGTGGCTCTAATATCAAAGGGACACTTACAAACATAGCGGTAACTGGTCTATGATGAAGCCACAGAGTAAAAATCTTGCACAGTGCGACACTGCCAGTGGATGATGGTGGATTTGCAGTTGCTTATTTGTCAAGATAAACATAATTTACTGTTTATTGCTGAAACAATGCATACTGGTATGTCCAGGCTCATAAGTTACTTTTGAGGAAACTAGTGTTGCATGTTTCCTTAACATCTTTGGAACGTGAATAATGAAGTTAACAAATTTAAGAATTTCTGAACTCAGTGGATATTGAATGGCAGAAAACTGTTTTTCTTAAAATGCCAGAAAAGCATGGAAACTAAAAGAAAGATTAAAAATACAACCACTGCATTCTCATGAGATAAAACTGTCAAAGTTATTTTTTATGAACCCCAAACTAAAATTATAGCTTGTTTAAATCTTACTTATGACATCTTCTTGCTTAGCATAATATATCTACAGTAGTTGGACACAGAAAAGTGCATATTTATAAAAAATAATAATAATAATAATAATAATGTGCTAAACAAACATTTCTAAGTACAGTGTTATGAAGAAAAAGCACACCTACATGTTCACAGTAATGTTCCATAGAAATACATACATCCAAAGACAAAACCAGTCCTGAGAAAATAATCTCTACAATTCAGCAATGACCTGTCATACCTGTCAGTGCATCGTTCATTATGCAATCTCCAGTGTTTAGAACATCCTTACAATAAAGAATAAAATTACATTTGAAAGCACAGTGTCCAAAAAAGTAAAAGACAAAAAACATGTGGCCCTGCCAACAATATCTTCTTCATGGAATGACATAAAAACAAAAATATCACAAAGCTGAAGGACGGCATACTGTACCCTTTACATAGATATGGTTTTGGTATATGAGTACTTTTTGGACATTGATGGCACAGTTAGACAGCACAGCACCTTCACATGCCATCATATGTGAGTTCTATGTCACTTTGAATTAGCAACATAGCATTACTGACATGTTCTGGCACTGTCCAACTTAGCGCATCTTTAACAAGCTTGGAAAAGCAAAGCAATTCTGATTAAAGCAAGGCTCTGGCTGTCATGCAGTATCCATGCAGAAATTCGTACTCCCTACGCAATCAGATACTAATGTATGAAATGCAAAAGGGGACCAAAAAAAAAAAAATCTCTGTTTTGTATCTGGGCTGACCCCTCACTGTCCCCACTGAGACATTCTTCTCACGCAGATTTCTCAAAGCTGCATGCCCTTCAGGATCCCCTCTGGTGACCGTTCCTGTACTTTTCCTTCATTTTCAGCTGATCAAATGTGAACCATTGCATTGTTTTCCGGCCCCTTCTAGCACCTTACTTTTGCTTGTCACTCTTCTGGGGCCTCAAGGCTGTGTTTGGGTTGAGTGCTGCAGCATACTTAGGGTGCTCAAAGGGAGAGAAAATCATGTGGGCAACCTCTCCGCCTCTTCTAGATGGTGCAAAAGAATGAAAACAGAAGAAATTGGGTTAACACAACTTCTCAAGTTCTACAAGTGTAACTGCTGGATGCATGACAAAGCATATTTATTTCAAAAAAAAAACTGACCTGGTGGTGACGGAGAGTTATCCTCCCCTGTTGTGACAAACTGTAGGTCAGACCCCAAAGCAGCTATGGAGCTTCTGGGGCGGATGCAGCGGTCACCCGAGAAACTCCTGCGAAGTAATGCCTAAAGCCAGATATGCTGAACCAATTAGTGACAAATAACTAATTTGTCACTTATTGACAAAATAGTTACAAATTAGTTACAAAAATGCTGCATGTAGTAGTCAATTTGGGATTTTAAAAAGACATCCCCACAACACTTTTTAGGTTGCTACTGTCGTTGAGTTCAAAGTTAGAACAGTGGAACAAAATCATAAAACAGTTACACACGCTCCCCTGAAAGTACATAATGGAAATCCCAGCAGGGGCTGCAATTTTTTTCTCGCCTTTGTTTATTGTTAATAAAGAAATTTGCTTATTATTCAATATAAGAAAGATAAAATGTTGCTTTTCCTGCAACTTAAAGCTTACCTTGCGTGTCATTGGGCTGGTGGGGGCAGAGGCACTGCTGTACAGGCTGAGGCTTGAATTGGACCGGCTGACAGTCAGACCCTTAGAGGTGCTTCCAGCAGGGGACAAGTACTTCTCTTTTATCTTCAGGTTGGTCCGACCTTTTACTGTTGGTGACCCAGCAGGGGAACGTTACAGAAAATGGTAAAACTTGTCATTAATTATAGACACACCTATTATTATAGTCAGCCAACATGTACATACACTGCTCAAAAAATTAAAGGAACACTTTGAAAACCCATCAGATCTCAATGGGAAAAAAAAAAATCATGCTGGATATATAAACTGATATGGATTGGGTAATATGTTAGGAACAAAAGGATGCCACATTGTTTGAAGGAAGTGAAACTGATCCATTCAAAGACAGACTGAAACATAATGCCCCAGAGCTGTTCTGTTGGATTTAGGTCAGGCTAGTGTGGGGGCCAGTCAATGGTATCAATTCCTTCATCCTCCAGGAATTGCCTGCATACTCTCACCACATTAGGCCGGGCATTGTCGTGCACCAGGGGGAACCCAGGACCCACTGCACCAGCATAGGGTGTGATAGTGATTCCAAGGATTTCATCCCGATGCCTCATGGCAGTCAGGGTGCCGTTGCTTAGCCTGTAGAGGTCTGTGTGTCCCTCCATGGATGTGTGGAGACCATCACTGACCCACCACCAAACTGGTCATGCTGGACGATGTTACGGGCAGCATGGCTTCTCCAGACCCTTTCACATCTGTCACATGTGCTCAGAGTGAACTTGCTCTCATGTGTGAAAAGCACAGGACACCAGTGGTGGACCTGCCAATTCTGATATTCTATGGCAAATGCTAGTCGGGCTCCACTGTGCCGGGCAGTGAACACAGAGTCCTCTAAAGGACGTTTGGCCCTCAGGCCACCCTCATGAAATCTCTTTCTGATTTTTGGTCAGAGACATTCACACCAGCAACCTGCTGGAGGTCATTCAGTATCTCTGGCAGTGCTCATCCTGTTTCTCCTTACACAAAGGAGCAGATACCGGTCCTGCAGATGGGTTAAGGACCTTCTATGGCCCTGTCCAGCTCTCCTAGAGTAACTACCTGTCTCCTGGAATCTCCTCCATGGTCTTGAGACTGTGCTGGGATACACAGCAAACCTTCTGGCAATGACAAGTATTGATGTGCCATCCTGGAGGAGTTGGACTACCTGTGCAACCTCTGTAGGGTCCAGGTATTACCTCGTGCCACCAGTAGTGACACTGACCCTAGCCAAATACCAAACTAATGAAAAAACAGTCAGAAAAGATGAGGAGGGGGAAAAATATCAGTGGCCTCCACCTGCAAAACCATTCCTGTTTTGGATGTTGTCTCATTGTTGTCCCTATAGTGCACCTTGTTCTATGAGACAGTCACTAACTGACTGAGTTCAGCTGTAGATGTGGCCACTGAGGGGCATCGATTAGAATGAACAGTCCAGAGCTTTTGTCACTGAAGATTTATTGTGGGATTGATGGAATGATACACTGGGATAATGTGGAGTATATATCTCTATGGGTGGGTGTGTGTGGTTAAATCACACAGGTCCAAAAAAATAGCGATCAGGATGTTAGCACTCTCCAGCCACTCTTCTTCTCCTCCCGTCAATGTTGCAGCACACATAACGCTGCGCGGCTCCCTCATCAGCTGGGTTCTGGTGCCATTAAAAAGACTGATCTAGGGTCAGCACTTTGTTATACACCTGTTGTTAATTTCATTAACACCAAAGCAGCTGAAACTGATTAACAACCCTCTCTGCTACTTAACTGACCAGATCAATATCCCAGAAATTTAACTGACTTGATGCTACACTCTGATTAAAAAGTGTTCTTTAAATTTTTTTTGAGCAGTATATTAATAAGACTAAAGTTGTCAGTAAGACTCAACTAACAGAACACGAGCATTCACATGGTGCAGATTATCTGCGACTCAAAACAGAAAAAAATACTTTGTCTTGCGTCATCTTTTTCATAAACCACCGCTTTACCAATTTAACAATGCTGTGAATTGGTTGAAAAGTGAATATACACTCTGCCTCCTCAAAACTTTTGCAAACTCCAGCAGATTCAAACCTGGAATGTGCTTGCTATGAGGCAGCAGTGCTAACCACTACAGTACTATGCTGCCCTTCCAGGTGGAAACAATACGTTTTGAATGTGCAGAGGTTTGTCCTAATAAACCTACCATGCAACAAACAATAAAATATAACCCCATGAGAAACAGAAGGCTAGTAAGTTTATTTATTATTAAAACAGTTGAAAACATTTCACAGCCAAATAAGATGTAATTCAAATGTAATGTAAAAAGTTGCATGTCTATGATTGGCCAATTAGATTTAGTTGAGAAAACAATGTTAATAGATGTCTGGTCCTTTTGGGGATAATATTTTGGCTGATAAAAACTTGTCATTGAAAGAAGGGTGTTTGCAGGAAATAGTCAGTATTACAGACCTCTGCAGGGGTCATTCTTAACCAGGAACTCATCGAGAGCAGTCCAGCCTCCTCCGACTCGGACCATCAATGTGCTACGCAGGATTCGAACCATCCTCAGTTGTTGTGAATCTCCAAACTGCAGCAAACATAAAATAATTCACAGCTAAACACGCAAAGAAACAGACATTGAGAATATTTTTCAATTTCCTGAAGCATGCATGGCTGCGTTAGAGCATGTTGTGTCTTTTATGTTTATTCCAAACAAACCAGACTCGTTAGACATTAATTTCCTGTGTGTCAAAGGATTTAAATATGAAGCTAAATGTTTTTTGAATTGGTGACTATGCAATCGACTCACCCTGTATCTGTTGGCGCTTATTTGCTCCACTTGGAACCTCTTGGGACAGTTACACTGAGCTACCTGTCGGCTCACCTAATGAAGGCAAGATAATGACAGCATGTGCCAAAAACATGATAAGGAATACATCAGGTTCAATTTTTCTTATGTTTCTTTTTGCACACACTCTTCTTGCCTCTTCATTGATCTGATCGGCGTCCAGTGTTTTTCTGTAGGGATCTCTGCTAGGATGGAGCGCACTCACAAACTCATAGTAGTCGATGAAGCCGTCATTGTTCATGTCAAAGATGTTTGCCACTGCATTCATCTCTAGAGAGTTGGTGGGGAACTCTACCGAAGGAGTAGACATAACCACACAGATATTGCATAGCATTTTGTCTTGAAAAGCAGCCGTGCAGATCTTAATGTGAAAACTTAAAGCATTATAATATTAAATGGGTGATGCATCAGCATCAGCAGTGAACTGATTATTGGTAAGAAGGTCTTACTAGAAGCGAGGACATAATCGATGAACTCTTTCTGGCTGATCCGTCCATCCTGGTCCCGGTCGATGCTGCGAAACACATCTAAGATCCGAGACTTCAAATGACTAATCCACTGTATGTAGCGCTTTCGCCAAATGTTAAAGTCGAAGTTTGCAAATTCTTCCATCTGTGGGGAAAAGTAAAATATCACAACCTTTTTAGTCTTTGCATGACATACTTTCATGCCTAATAATAATTTCAAATACTTTTCGACTGTTTTGGACACCTATAAATCTTTTCACATTATTACAGTGACAATTCAAAAGGCACAATAACCTCTTTGAGCATTTGCTGGTGCTGTTCCAAGCGGTTTTGTCTCGCCACAGCCAGGAGCCAAAGTTTCTGCCACTCACTGACCAGCTGACTGAGCTGTGGGGTCTGGGGGTCAAGGTGCTCCAGAGGGACTGGCATAACAGGCTGCAACTTCATAGTGCTCCTTCTCTCTGGATAAAGAAAGCCATCATTCAGCTCAGTCAAACAATACTGCATGTGCTTTACAAATCATTAGCAGTGAGCTACTCAACCCTTAACCCCTTGTGTATATATTCAAACAGTGTAAACTATGCTGTGTCATGGTAGCTTACTCGTGAGTGGCCGTTTGCTTGGGGAGACCTGCTGTTTAGAAATGGTCTTGTGTTTGCAGGATTTAGTGGCGTGTTCTACCTCTGGGAACTTTTTATTTAACTCCTCCATGAATACCTGCAGAGAGGAGTCCATAACTGAGATTGCACAGTACAGTAAGCATGCTGTAAAGCTGAGAGTTTTGCACTGTAAACGTGCTAAGTAAAGAAAGAAATCATACTGTGTGTTGCTCAATGAGTTTTTGGTTCTGCTCAGTGGCCTCAGGCAGAGGCTCTTGATCTCTGAGGCTGAGGGCTTCCTCTGCTGATGAGATCCAGTCCAACAGTCTTTGGACTTCCTCTCTCTCTGCCTCCAGCGCCGTCAGGCTGGCTTGGATCTTCTGGCCCTGCTGCTGGGCCCAGGTCTGAACCTGAGGGAGGAAATTACACAGCTCACTGTTTATACATTGATAAACTGTCTTCCAGTGTTCCAGGCATTTTGGTGACTGAGAGCAACAGTTAACTAAACAATGAATTTTTATTTTTTTTTTTTATTACATTCAAGGAAAATTTAACCTTGTGTTAATTAATTAATTCGGCACTCACCTCCTCATAGCGTGTCTTAGTGACACTGATCCATGATTTTAGGGTGATTATGGAATCTGGGTGACAAGTGGCAAGAATCTCCTCACCCAGACTCTGGATGTTCTCCAACTCCACTGCCTGAGTCTGCAAGGCAGACAGTGACTCCTACAGGGGGGCAGAGAAAAGACTTGGATGAATTTCTTGATGTTCAAGGTAGTCGTCCTTGCAGCTGGGCTCAAGCATAGCTTTGTTTAAATGACCTTCAGCCAAACACTAAACCCTTATCTGCACTAACTTCTTCTGTAGCAGACCCTGTCCTCTGCCCTCCCTGGAAGCTGATAAGCAAATCATTTCTCTATTGGGAGTGACAAAGCATCATTTTAAACTGACCTCATGTTGTTTGCGGAAGCTAAGCAGACCTTCCTCCTCCTCTGGTATGACCCCATATTTTAGTATCCTCTCTGCCTCAGTGAGCCGCTCCATGAAAGCGTGAACAAGGCCATCGAACTTTTCAGCCTAAGAAGAACGAGGGGGACGTTAGCTCCTTGTTAGCATTTCACATCATGAGTTTTTCTTGGCTTTTGACAAAACTGAAAGAAACTACTTGTCAGTTTTTGTGTGGAAACTGTCAGTATCAGCACAAAAGGTAATGTCTTGAAGATTAAGTTAGACAGTCATATCACGAATGTCAAATGTCAAAATTCCAGCTTCTACTTTAAAACAGCTGCTGTGCATACGGGACAGCTTGGACCCTTTACTATTTGTGAGCAGCACCTGCTGAAGTGCAGCCTCCAGCCTGTCCTGCTTGCTGACTGACAGTCTGCACACAGCTTCCCAGCGGCCTTCCAGTTCATCCATCTGCTCCTGCAGCCAGTGAGCATCAGCCGTGCTGCTCCTGGTCAGATCTCTCACAGAGCGCTTCAGGGTCCTAATGCAGCCAGCTCGCTTTCCCAACTCCTTCTGGAAGGCCTGAGAGAAAGCAAAAAAATATTGCTGAAAACTTATTTTATTTAAGTCAGGAGGCAGGACTGTGAAGAAAGAGATACATCAATATGCAATACAAAGTCAGTGTGCAACATGTAGCACTTAACAGTGAATAATAAATGTGTTATATAACTGTTGTGCGTCTAATATGAAAATGAGGTTGACATTTATGTTAAGTAACACTAAAACTAGAATGAAAACACAGATTAGAATGAATCCTGTGTCTCTATTGCAGATATGGCAGAGGTATAAAATACATTTTTACTGAGCTGTATTATCTCATTCATTTGCATAATCACTGTACCTTATGTTTGTCTATGAGACTGTTGACCATGTCTTTGTCTCCACCAACAGGAACGTCTTCAGCTAGCTGGGGTTCTGCTCTATACAGCCAGTCATTCAATGCCTGCAGAGCATCAGTGAATCTTCCTGAGAAAAGCAGTGCTTCCTCCAGCTTATGCTGCCTAACAGAAAAAAATAAACAACACTTTGTAATTTTTTTTTTTTTTGTCATTACTCCACAAAAACCCGAATGTTTGGCTTATTAGTTGATAGAAATTCAGTTGCGTGTGTTCCCACCTCTCCATGGATTTGCCGCTGATGGTGTCCCACGTATCTTTGAGCTCAGCCATTAAGTTCTCCAGATGCTGCCTATCATGGCAGGTTTGAGCTCGTTCATGTAGGCTGCGACCACTCTTCAGGGTTGCGTCGTACATGGGCCTCTTTGATCTCAGTAGTTTCTGGAACTCCTAATTACAAGAGTAATCAGTACATGAATGACACAGAAGTGAACAGCAAAGGTACTTCTACAGCATATAACCATGTTTGTAATGTACCTTTTGTTCTGTCAGTTGTTGCTTAATCTCTTCATGGGACACTGCAATCTCTTTATGTGTGTCTAATGTCTGTTCAACCTCTGTCATCCAGTCCTCCAGGAGGCGCCAAGATTCATTAAACTGAAGTGTGAGATCCAAAGCCAGATTTTTATACACAGCTCTCCGTGGGTGGCAAATTAACTACATGTTTAAGCATAAGAAAAGGTTATCTCTATATATTAGATGTGAAATATACCTGCTTGACATTCTTTTTAACATCCTCCAGCATCCGGCCTCGGTCTGAAGTCCGCTGCTGTAGCTTTTTGTATCGATCCTGGACGGTCATGATTAGGTTATGAATGACATCACAGTCTTCCTTTCTGCTGAGCTCCGTTAGTCTACAGCCTGCGTTCTCCACTGTGGTCTTCTTCTCCCCATAACTATTAACTTCATTCACCAGTGTCTGTGTAGATAAAAGCATTTTATAAAACAAAAGCAAATGTTTATTTTAGTGTGCAAATCTCTGGATTGGACACAAATAGAAATAAAAATACAAGAAAACCTACTCTGTGATCTTGCAGTTGTGTACAAACTGTGTCCAGAACAAAGCTGGGAGCTGGAAGAATCCTAATAGATTCTTCACACTTGGTCATTTTAGTGAGAAGCTCCTGGACACTACTGTGAAACTCCTTGGCCAGATTAAGTCCCTCTGTGAGCTTTGCCTGTGGAAAGAGCCATACACTCTGATGTACCGTAATAATGTGCTTGTATTCAAATAATAAAAATACGTCGGAAATGACAACAAATCTCAACGAGGCAGCACGTTGACTGTGATAAGCTAAATGACCTTTCGCTCCTGGACTTTGCTGCAAACAGATGCCCATTTCTGTTCAAGAATCGATAAGCTGTGCTCGGTGCTCGATCCGCGGACAACACTGCTGCTCTCCAGCATCCTGTGAATGGCATTCTTCACATCTGTGTAGGAATGGAGCTTTGACTCCATCTCATTGCACAACTCCTGTCACAAGTCAAAAAAAAAATTATAACGAATATCTTCACTAGCAAATAAATGTTGCTTTTCTTGATTACAGTTTATATTTTGAATGTTAAAAGCCAATCAACCTCACCAAGTGTGCATTGAGCCTTTCACTTGCAGAATCCGGCATGCCCCACATGGTTTTAGAAGAGGACAGCCTCAGCTCCGTAGTCTCCAACCACTGCAAAAGATCCTGAATCTCCATTGTAACATCTTGCACCTGTAGGAGCACAACATACATATATCATGCATGAACATTTGGCACCAAACCTTTCAGCTTTTCTTTAAATGATTTCCTTTGTGATAAAAAGCCATAAATCAGATCACATTTTACAATAAAAAAAAATAATAAATTCTGCTACAATGTAATAATGTTTCTTTCTTCACCTGACTCAGTCTGTTCTCTAATTCCAGCTGCCTGCGTTCAGTCTCACAGCGGACAAACTCCCAGCTCTCACTGAGATGCTCCAACCGAGACTGCAGGCCATGCGGACTGTCTGCAGACCCAACCTCCAGCAGCCCCCTGCCTGCCTTGTTGAGGGACTCCATTGTGCGAGCATGAGACATAACATCATTCCGCAACACCTTGGAGAAGGCAGAAGTAAAAGGTTAGGGATTTGCACATATGTGCAGTATGACTATAATGTATTGCTTGTAAATTTCTGGGTAAAGTGTTTTCTGGTCTCAGTTATTTCTGGCAGATACATTTACTGCTATCAGATGATTCTAGAGGTGTGTAAAATATACATTAAACAAGATACATACACAAAGTTTTCATTGTTACCTATGACTGCGTAGCTCTACTGAAGGGCTTGTTTGAAATTTAGCTAGTTTAGTTAGGTAGTCACAGTACATTTGTATTTATTAAGGCCACCACCAACCTTGTGTTTAGCCAGTTCTATTTCACAGGCCTGCAGGTCGATGCTGATTGGCTGGCTGCCCTGCAGTTGTTCAGTGGTTCTGGAAATCCATGTGTGCAGCTCATCCAGTGTATTTTGGAACTGACCCAGACCCAGCAGAGCACACTCTAACTGATGCTGCAAACATAGTGAGTGGATAGTATACCTTAAGGTGACGGCACTGACTGGAAACTGATTTTTATATATTACCGTTTTGCAGTCAGGCTAGCTCACTTTTCTTTCAGTAAAATCTCTTTTGCAGTTGTGGTAGATATAACAGATAATAGCAAAGTTAACATTAACATTACATCACTCCACCTGCTTCCACCTTCTTACCTGTCTGTTGACAGTCTCTGACTCCATACTGTCCCAGCGCTGTCTGAAGTCACACAGTGGTGAGATGGAGCCTGGGCGCTCTGAGCCTGGAGACAGCCGGCACACAAACCGATGGCTCAGACTTTCTATCTCAATCTTCTTTTGGTAAAGTTCCCGCTTCAATTCCTAAAACAAGGGTTAACATAAGATAACACAACCGTTTTTGATATGTTATACTATGATAATATGTTACTTTTAATAGGCAAAGGTGCTGTTTTGAATTAATTTCATTTCAGATTCTAGGGTACTGTGGTGTACGACCTCACCTTAAGGTCACATAGCTGCTCCTTGACTGATTCCAAGTCAGTTCCTACTGTGAACTCCTCTGTAGACCTCAACTCAGCTGATTTTAACCACTCAAACAAACCCTGTTAGAAAAGTGGTATGATTTATACAGGTTTGATGATATTGTCTATCAACTTCATCCAAGTCATTTATATTTTGAAATAAAGCATACAGTGTTTCATTCACTTATACAATAACTAAAGTTAAAGGGAATCTGAATTTTACTATTGCAACAGAATAAGACTAGCTGTGTGTTTAACAGGACACCAGAGCGCTGTTTGTGCCTGGGAGATTTAACCAAAGTATACTATTTGATATAGCTGTGATAATGAAATGTATGTTATACACGTAGGCACACTGCATATATGGTATGCATAGCACTTGGACACATACCTGCATGGTATCTTGATAATACAGTGCCATCTGCAAGGACTCCTCCAGCTTTTTGTGGCATTCATTCCACAGTTTGCTTAAGTTGTTCCACATGCAATAGAGCTTTAAGACAGCAAAAACATATGGTTTTATGTTAGTGAACACACTTCAATCAGTTGAAAAAAAAAAAATACTGTCAGATAGATTTCATACTTCATCTAGGCTCTTTGTGACATCTGGTTTGTCTGTATCTCCGCATGCTGACATCAGATCCATTCCCAGAACGCCAAGGCTGTCCAGATCTCCCTGCAAACTGTCTATATCCTCCCTGAGAGTCTATAAGTTGAAAAGATGTAAACAGTTAAAAAGTTGCTTTCTAACAATATGGGTTCCTTATGCATGCTTCTTTTTAAAGTATTCAGACAAACCTGCATGGTTTCAAGGCTCTGACGTATTGTTTCTGAGTCTGTTTGACTAGCATTAAGATCCAAAACAGCTTGCTGAGCATCATTAAGAGCAGTTGTGACATCGCTGACGTCACTCCAGTATTTTATGGCAAGGTCCAAGAGCTTGAGCAGCCAGGTTTCCCTCTCCTTAGCTTGATTATGCGTCTCATCCCAAAGCAGGGACAGGCTGGACACTCGCTCTTGAATTGCTGGGATCACAAGGATATAGCAAGGAAATTCTTTAGAATCTGCCCCTTTCCCCACAATAAGAAAAATCTGAGAATATGGTCACCTGTGCCGATGGATCCATCCCCGGCAGCCCGAGTGTTAGCCAGCAGTTCGTCTGCCTGTGTTTTGACACTGCTGAGGCCCAACTCGAGTTTGGACAATTCAGCCAGGGTTTGCTTGTTATCCTGCAGCTGCTCCTGGATTCTTGGCGTGAGACCTTGAAGTAAGGTAGGTGTCTGTATGCGACTGAGCAGGCGGTTAAGACTCTCTCTGATAAGAGTCATTCTCTCACTCAGCTAGAGGAATAAGAAAACGTGAAGTTGCAAACTAGTATAGGGCAAACTGGTGAAATTTTCAAACAAGAATTATTACCTGAGTGAATCGAGGGAAGGATTCCTCCAATAAATTGGCAGTCTCCCTGACCCGGTCTCTAATAGCTCTATGCTGCTCCTCAGCCTCTGTAGCCTTGTGACAGAATTGGGCCCCCTCAAGGGGGTTTAGTTCTGACAAGCGTTTTGCCAGAGAGCATAAACGTGCAATCAGAGGTCTATGTTCTGCTATAGATTCCCTCAGACCCTAAGTTCAAGAAAGAAAAAAGTTTAAGTTTAACAACTATGTGAAGAGCAGATTATACTCCAGAAAGTATTTGCTTTTAACTGCTAAAATGAGAAGAGGAAGGTTGACAAATCTGACAAAACAGAAAAGCAGATTACATTAATGAACTGTGTTTGAACAGATCAGCACATTTACCCAGAGAAAAAAGTGGCAGTGGCTGCAAAGTATGAAAGGACTTCATTGTTCACCAGGACAAAAAGGGATGATGAAAGAAGAGAAAAACTGGCATTCTAATATGGGAAAGCAGGTTTCTTCTACCTGTAAAAGGTCCTGTTGTTCCCGAAATGCCTCATAGCTAATTGTGGTAAGGGAAAGCTGGCCAATCAGGGTCTGAGTTTCGTCAAGCCATGGTGAAACCTCGACAAAGCCCTCAGAGAATTGAAGGAGGAGTGACTGAGCATGCTCAAGCTGCAGGACCACATGGGAATTGGTAGCTGAGGTGGTGTTGCATTGTTCTTGTAAGGCCTCTATTGGTGTCTGCAAGGAGATGTAAGAGTGGGGAAAAAAATACATTCAAAGCACTCAGTAGTGTATTTGGTTGCTTTATTGATAAAATCAAGTGATAAATTTTAGTTGAGAGTATACCCTGAGGTCGCCAGTTTCCCCTTCATCGGTGTATGTCATCAAGATTTCGGTGATTTTAACCATCTTTTCAATATTGAACCGGTGTTGTAGAATCTCAACTGCTAAAATCTGTTCAGGAGATATTATATGTAGTTAAAATCAGTTACCAAGCCATTAATTTTGATGGATTTATTAAACTTTATTGTATATAACATAGTTTATTTGTGTGTATCCTGACCTTTTGCTCATAGAGCTGTTCTGCTATGAGCTCTGGATCGAGATCAATGGTTTTCAGCTTCTCAAGCTTGGCTGCTGTATCTTTGAACCAAGCCATCTCTTTTACCACTGCCTGTTCCAACTGATAAAAAAATACACAATATTATGACATAAATAAATCAATTGTCATTCAGATATAAATAAATATGTTCTGAAGTTTACCAACAGCTTAGAGCAAAAACCACATGTAGCAATATTCAAATTCTTTCAACTAATAAAATAAAAGACAAAAACTATTAAAGAATATACTGTATAGAAATTATTTAAAAAATATATGATTCCCATTTTAATAAATATAAATATATAAATATTTACCAGTGTGTAAACTGGAAACATACTCTAGAGAAGAATGCTTGGAAGGTACTGTGTGAAGCTTATTTGATATTCTGTATTTGTCAGCATGATTAAAATGTCAGCTGATCACATTTTATGTTGCAGCAGGAAGAAGCCAGGTGAAACTAATTCCATTAATTAGGCCCAGGCTTAATTAGGGCTTGGAGTTATAGCTTCTTATATGTGTTAGATTTTACAGCAAAGGCAGGTGCCACATGAAGGTCCTCTGAGGTATCTGGTAAATATGTCCACCTAACTAAATGAAATTAATATAAATCTGCTCTGATGCCTTTACTTACATTGAAGTCAGATGAGATAGTATTTGTTAGCATAGCCTGAACACCCTTAGCTATAGCGTAACTTTTATATCTACCTTGCTAGCATAGTTCAGTGGAACAAATATTCTTTATTTTTTTAATAGCTAACTTACCAGCTTGCCTAACCAACTAAAAATTTAGGTAATGAAAAGTTAACAAAATCTAGCACGCTACCTAGCTAGCTAAATTTTTAGATTTTGAGAATAAAGTGTACATTAAAAGCCACCTTTTAAAAAATACTTTTGCATTCATGTAGTTTAGCATAACTTGGGCATTTGAATAAATTACATTAATTTGTTGTGTAAGTTTTAATGTAACTCACGGTGGGGTCGTGGTAAAAAATGAATTTTGTTGACAGTCCGTTGGACTAGATTAGCAAGCCAATAGTGACACCTGCAGTCCCCAGCTAAAGTAGCCTGATTTATTACTAAATATTTTCTGTCGTTTTTGTCTGGGAAACAAACTGTGATGTTTGCCAATCTATTATTATAGATTCTCACCTAATTTTTTTTTTATATATACTTTCTCATTGCTGCTTAAAACCACTTTCACCTACAGGCAAGTGAAAAAGAACATTTTTACAGGACACTATGCAGACCTGTGAAAAACTAAGTACATCCTTACTGCTTCCATAAGAATTAAGAGGGTAAGAAGCAGCCAGGTGCCTTAATCTGTCTGACAGCTAAAGCTTGGCCAAAATTTGATCGTCCAACAGGACAATGATCCCAAGCACAGCAATAAATCTAGAGCAGAATGGCTGAAAAAGAAAAGAATCGAGGTGCTGCAGTGGCCCAGTCCAAGTCCAGACTTCAACCCAATTAAAATTCTTGTTCTTGTTGGACCTTAAGTGAGCTGTGCATAAACAAATGCCCACAAATCTCAATGAATTGCAGCAACACTAAAGAAGAGTGGGTCAAGGGGCCACGTGAGAAAGTGGGACTGTTGCGTTATATGGCCCTCTACAACAGTCCCAGTTTCCCCTTGAGAATATTAATTGCCAACCCCAGCGCCACAACGATGTGAGAGACTGATAAAGTCATAGAAAACTTTATTGCTGCTTAAGGTGGCTTTACAAGCTATTGAATCATGGGGTGTACTTAGTTTTTCGCAGTACTTTACAGAGTCCTGTGAAATTTTTCACAACTGTATTTGCTGTGCACTTCCACTTATATATGGCCATCAGGTGGTCCTGTATGCACCCTGAAAAGCTCTTCATGTGTAAAAATTACCCTTTGTCTCTCAGCTACACATAGTACTGCATCTCCAGCATGTGCCTGTGCCCCTGCTGCCCCCAAGAGCTCCCTCTCAATGCGACCTAGCCACAGGTGGAGGTCCTCTTGGCTGGAGGTACAACGACTGGAGGCCTCAAGAGCTTGTTCCAGTCTCTGCAGAACGTCCAGACTGCTCAGACTCAGCACAGAGCAACGGATACACAAAGCATCCATCTTCTCCTGTACCTGCTGGGCTTCTTCCTCTGAAAGAAAAAATAAATCCAAATTCATACGGTAGCCATTCATGAGAACAACCACTCATTAGACCAGCATCACATTAGGCAGGTGTACTGCTCAAGATGCGAGGAAGTGCAGTGCTGTGTTTAAAGTTGTTTGAATAAGTGGTGGTTAATTTGAAGGTATATATTCAGGTAACAGTTTTGATTATTGAACCTCTCAAAGCAATCATCAAACAAGCTGAGTTCAGTGACAGACATGGGCAGATCTTCTTTTAATCCTTCCAGCCCTGGTAACTGATTCAAACATGTATAATTTTCAGTAAAAATTACCTGATAATGCTTCCATTAGATCATGACCTGACTTCTGGATTTTCCCTAGTTCAGCAGTTTTGAGTTGAATTTCTTCAACAACAGCCTAAAAGAAGAAGAAGAATGTGTTAAAAATGTATCCATCTGTTTAATCAGTGTAATGCACCTTTCATGGTGTTGAACCATTTGTTTTAAATTTCTAACCTTGGCCCGGTCTGAAGCCTCTGTGAGATGCAGCATTACTCTTTCTGCATTTCGTAGTTCAGCTAGGGTCTGCTCCACTGATATGAGCCATTGCTGCAAGCTGTCCACTCCTTCCTGGAAGAGCTGGGCCCTGGGCAGGATGAGCTCCAGACTTGCCCTCCTACAAAAGCCCCCATAATCAGTGAGTAATACAGTATTTGTCTCATGCATTAAGCCCTACCAAAACAAAGTGTGGCATTGCCGGTGGTTCACCTTTGTTCTGCTTCCTGCTGTAAGGCCTCCCACTTCTGATTAAGAGTGGATAGTCTGACCTTTGCCTGCTCCCCTTCTTCTCCTGCGTGGGCCTCCACCAGCTGAGGGCCTTCTGACATCATGCAGTCCATACTACGCCGTCGGTCTTTTAGGAGGCGCTGCAAGAGCTGTGAAACAGCTGGGCATCTCAGGTAAAGACATACTTGGTGGAATTGAAAACGCTTCAGATACTGCTATACAGAAAACCTATTCTGGGTATTTTAGGTCATATTTCTGAGAAGTGACAAAGCTTGCACCAAAACTTAATATTTATTAAAGCCCCATTCTTGTTTTTTGGTTTTGTTTTTCTTCCTGCCTTTGTGGCAGTCAGTGAGGGGAAAGTCCTGTTTCACAAACTTAGATTATCAATGACCAGGCAGATTTCAAAGAGCTCACAATAGGTGTGAGTGCTGCTGAAAGGTGAGAAACTTCCATGCTTTTTTATACCCTCAGGACGTGTACACAAAGAGTTACTGAAGCTCATTGTGGTGATGAACACCACCCATTCACTACTGAATAGAGGAAATTTATCTTAAAAAGAAAGCTTTAGAGCATTTTCTGGGGAATTGGGACAGCTTCCTATAGGTAAATCTTTCATATTCTGCCCGCTATAGAACCCGAGAGAATTTTTGGAACATGAAACTAGGTGATGTGATGATGAAGATAACAAACCTTTTGTTCTTGGAGCTGTGCTTTCACCACTTTCACCTCTGATGATGGGGGCTTCTGACTTGCTGTGAGCTCCTCTATTTCACTGACCCAAGTGAGCAAAGCTTCCAGGTTTTGGAGAAATGTTTCAGAATCTGTAGAAACATCCTTTAGTGCCAAAGCAGATCTTGTTCCCTTGAGAAAGACCACAACATATCAGTATCTTAAGTATGAATAAATAAAAACTAGGCAAACAGTTTCACTAGAAATATGATCAGCTTCACTACCACAGAAACGTGATATGGGTAAAACCTACCCTCCATTTATCCAGGCTGGAATCTTGGTCTGAGCTTGAACTTTGGAGCTGCAAAGTAAAGATAGTCCTAGTGTTGTGTTAATTCATATTAATTCATAAAAACGCTGTTATAACAAGATCCACCACCATGAGATAGAGACCATAAAAGGCAAAAATTTTGCTTTTGGAAACAGAGAGAATTTTAGGGTAGAATGATTAATGAAAAGAGTGAAATGAAAACCAAATACAACTTGTCATATTTGAAAGTCATGTTTTTTTCAACCTCTGCAAGCTCCTCTGCGACACCATTCAGGACTCTAACGGTTCTGGTGACAATGGGGTTCCCTCCTTTATCTCCAGGCGGATACTCGGTCACTTCCACAATTTCTGTTACAATGGTCTCTGTCACCTCTGTTACTTCTGTGACCTCACGTGATGCCACAGTCTTCCAGGACCAGGGGCTTCCTTCTCTGGAGTCTCTCCTCTGGAAGCTGGCCTGCCTCTCTGCAGCAGTTTTTTCTGGGTGAGCCAGAGGTGATCTGGCGAACTCTGGAGGCACTGTCCTCCTTGTCAGAGTCCCATTTCGAGAAGTTTTGATTGGAGAAGGGCTGCTGTGCCAAGCATTTTCTAGAGTGCTGGTACTCCTGATTGTTGAGGCAGGAGAACTGCGAAGGGGTTTATCTGAAATAGGAGTTTGAGCACCCTGCTCCCTTTTAAGATCAATTTCCTGGGGTTCCTTGTAACTCTCTATCTCTCTTTCCTTGCTCACATCATCCTTGGTTTTGTCTTTGAGCTCTTCCTTTTTGCCCTCCCCATGTTGCTCTGTGGGCTGCCACTCTTTTTTTCGTTGGTAGCACTCCTTCAGATAGTCCTCATCTGACCTGACATGCTTGGACTTCTGGCCCAGGCAGCTGGGCCGGCTGATGAGGTTACCCATAATCTTCAGCCCAGTGGCTAGTGAGGTAATAGTTGAGGTAAGGGCCAGCGGCCATGCATGCAGGAGTTCCTTCAGCTACCTAAAATAAAACAAGGGTGTCATCATGCAATGAATAATTGCTCATGTGAATTAACAAAATAATACCACTGTTGTTCTTCCTTTAAAAGCATAGCTTCCCTGTTTTAAAGTCACTAGTTACTCCTTGCCATAGCTTACATGTCCAGAAAACTGCTTAGAAACAAGTAAACCAGTTTCTCATATTCTTCATTTGCTACATTTCTGTGCCAATGTTGCCCTTTTCTTGGCACTGGAGGATTATAGAAAAATTCATCGGAGATACTTGGCCAGGATATTCCCCACCCTTTGTCTAGGTTTCCCATACACACATGCAAACACACACTCCCTCTATGTCGCATCACCAACCGAAATATTCTGGGCTTAGAAATCAATGTGACAGGCTTGTCGAGGATCCCACTGTTGAGCCTGGCACAGAAAAAGCAGTGGCAATCAGCCAGCGCTTTCTGTAACTCAGCCTGGACCAGTCCTGGGAAAGCCGTTAAGGATCTGATCAAATATGACAGCCATAAACCCACAGACATCGCCTTTCTAGAGGGTGTCAACAAGAGGAGGTGCAGGAATATGAAGTGGCATGGGAGTAGTGGGGGAGGTTTTTTTTTGTTTGTTTTTTTTTAGGAAAAAAGATACCAATCAGTAGCATGCCTTACAGTATACACTGTATACAAGCAAATACTATTCCATAAAGGTCACCAACTGAAGCCTGCAGGACACTTGACTTTCTCTTATTACAACCTCAGCCTGCTTGTCCCTCAGCTTAGTGTCTTCATTGTTTCAACAGAGGGGTTAAAGGTGAATGTAATTATCTTGGTCTATTGGAGCTGAGGTGAGCTCATCAGGACAGCACAGGGACGGGTGCTGTTGAGGTTAGGTCCTCCCTCTGAGTCATGATTGGACTGATCCAGTCAGAATTATTACAGGTCACTTCAGTTCATGCTTGGTGACTAAAGATCTGTGGGGGGTCTCTATGGGTCAGCAAAAAGGAAATTGGGATGCTGGCTCTTCAAACTACTGAGAATGTAGAAAATGTGGATATACAGTACAGTTCAATATAGATACAGTTAGTCTGTATATCACAGCCATACTCTACTTTGCTGAAGGTGCAGCTTTGTTATCTTTGTCACAAGTTAGACAAAGGAAGTCTGCAGCTAAGGAGAACTTCATATTGCTCTACTGTGAATATGAAAAACAAATTTGAATCAGCTCTTATCTGGGTGAATATTTGTAAATGTGCTACAATTATAATTACTAATAAAAATCCACCCTGTGTTGTAGTGTTGACTGTTGCCAGGCCCACAGTGCTTTTTCAAAGACTTCATTCTGTATTTAGTGGTGACAAAATTCCATCACAGATACAAATTTTGGTGACCGTTAAGTTACATACGGGCGACATCTGCTGAACGCAACACATGAAAAAAATAGATATAGATCAGCCCACCTATTAAGGAGCTAGGGTACATACAGACATATATATATATATATGCTACTATCGTTATAGTAACATGAGATATGACAGTGTTTAAGTGAATGGGAGTCTAAATATGACCTATTTTGATATGATGCCTCCATGTGCATTAGACTAGTAATTACCTACATCCTGCATGTTTCTGCTGAGCAGATGATACAGTCAAAGGACCACAGGGGAGTACACAGTCAGATCAGAGAGTGGTGCCCAGACAAAGCCCCAGCCTCAAGATCAATGATTACCCAGTTAGCCCAGATCACTGCCCAGCGGTCTCTCGAGGAAGGGAGAGAGTGTCTGTGGCTGTGTCCACTTGGGTTAACAATTCAGGGGAGAGGGTGTGCCGTGTCTGGTTACCGCACCACATGTGTGGTCATTTACTAAATTACACGGCTGCTTTTACAGTGATCTCACAGCACACTGTGTGAGGATATGCTGAGTAGAGTACTTTCATCACATGCTACAGTAAAAAGGATATTCTATTTGAAATACATATGCTTACAAATTCATTTTCTCATTATGTTGCCTGGATAGGGCTCCTCAGACCTGATATAGAGTGAGGAAAACAATAGGAGGGGAGAATCATTCATTTTATAAGGAAGATGTATAATAACCTACAATGTTTCATGAAAGAATTCCTTCTCAGCATTCCTGGATCTGATCTACACCACTCACCTTTTTGTATAATGATAGTTGAAAGGGAGCAAGGGAACCAGAGAACCACTCTACTATTTAACTGATATTGACCTAACCATCCCATCACTTAACCACCTTTAAAATGGCCCTTAATTCAAATGGCCCTCTCTCTGCTCTCAGCTGTGATTTATGATACATGACAACAGTCCATTTCCTGATGAATTGGATTATGATTATAGTATAGGGACTCCAACTGATATGGCAAAAGAAACATGAACATCAAAATTATTAATATTCATTTCATGTCTAATTTGTTTCTAGTGTTTCATATCTGAGTTATGTATATATGTGTATGCATTATGAGAATCTAGAATACCATACAGAAGATCTTTGTATGGTATGTTTTTGTGTGTTATTTCTGGATTGATATGGTTTAGGAAGCTCTATATGGGTGGACTGGTAATTAGTAGCAGAACAATAATCATCAATCAGAACTGTAGACCCTCACAGTGTTGTGTCACTGTGGTGTGCTGGTTTCTGTTAAGGGAGGTCCTGAAGTAGTAATCATTGTAGTGGTCCCTAATCAAGGATGGCAGCTGTGCATTCACCCATGAGACTCATAACATTTTAGGGTGGATATTGTTCAAGGTCGTCTAAATGTGCATAACAATGCTACTGTATAAAATACAATGCGCTAGTTGTAGCTGTAGCAAAAAGGGCCGTATCTACATACAAGGAATTGAGAGACTGCTTACAAAGAAAAAAATAGATGAACTAAATACAATACATGTATACTTACATCTGAATGATCTATTTACACTGCTGCTTTGGGATATTTCAATGCCTGTTGAACTGAGTAAATGCAGAAAATCCTTCCGTTGGAACTCACTCACTGTTACGGCTTCTTGGTTTAATCACTGACCAGCAAAGTCCAAAACCAGTCTGACTTAGTGGCAGTTTTGGCGGTTAGAAGCTTAAGTGAATTACACTTACCCTGAAGCATAGTTGAGCCCAACAGCATGAGTAAAGGAATCCAGCTACTCCTCAATCACCGTTCAAAAAGAGAGAGAGAGAAAAAATCCAGCTTTGTTTGAGCATCCTTTGAATGGCCTCCCACCTCCAACATCCCAAACTGAAGGCTCCTCAAACACATACACATACATACTCCCTCCAGCTCACACTCAATCAAGTCCACTCATTCACACTTGCATGCATACAAACACACTTTCTAAACACACTCACACATGTCCTGATAACTCATGCTTTTCCGTTGCCCACAGTCACAGGCAAACAATGCCCTCCTCTCCCCTCACAGTGCACCCTTCCCCTCCCCTCCCTTCACTTCACTTCTCCTCCCACCAGCTCTGCTCCTCTCCCTTTCTTCTTTGTTGTGGGAGCTGCGATAGAGGAATTCTTTCCTTGTTAACGCCACCGATGGGATAGTACACCCAAATGGAGACAATGTATTCCAACGGCTCAGTTGAACTCCCACAGTTCCCAGCCAAGAGCAGTTTTCACATTGAGGTCAGATTGTGCCAGTTCCATATAACGACATGGCAGTGCTATTCTCACCAATGCTGCTGCTGCTCAGGTTGCTCCTGTACCGGGCAGCCTGGCGGCAAAGTGCCCCCTTTACCTTCCCCAGACTTGTTTTTTCTTCCACTCTCTCCCCCTTCTCATCCAACAAAGCCCCTCCCCTGAGTCTGACTGTGGCTCAGAAACTCCATGGTGCTTCTTCTTGAAAAATGAGGTGGGGGGGCAAAAAAGGGGAGAGTTTTCTAAAGACCCCTGGGCCGCCCTTGAAACATTCACATGGTAAGTGACAGCTGCCTCAGCCCATTCCCTCTCTCGATGGTGAGGGAGAGTAGTGCAGGCTACAAAAGAAGGGACCCACACCCACCCTGCCATCCACCCACTTACGCATTCACCCCAACCCCCTTGCAGTCCCCGATTCCCCATTCTGAGGCAGTGCAGCAGTCTCCACAGCAGCAACAAAGACAACTAATTACTGTAAAACATCTCAGATTACTTTTCAACTCACTTCCAGCCACTGCAACTCAACCCTGTAAACAAAGCGGCTGGAAGCAAACACAAAATAGAGAGAAATGGGAAGATAATGCAGTCTTTTCTATGCTTCTGGCATGGGAAAGCAAGGAAGGACCCCTATAGTGAAATTCTATCATGCCCCATTTAAAGAAGTCACAATATTTGCCTTAGAAATGCAATTTACCAAGCACTATGTGTGCCAACATGAGTACAAAAGCATATGCCCAGTGTGAAGTGATTAAATGTTATGTTTTTAATAAATTTCTTGCATTGATTCAAATATGACCTATGCTAAAAGTAACACTAGAAAAATCTCTAGTGATGATGTACAAGTGCACTATATAAACCAAGAGACGAATGCATTTAGGTGAGTACCTTGGAAACAACCTATACAGGCCAAGCTCCGCCCTCTTTATCCTTTTTCCTTCTGTCTTTCTCCAGCCAACCAAATAATCAAACAACTGACTAATTCTCCACATGCACACATGCATGTACAGCACACACCCACACACTCTTTTTCACTCTGTCTCGCCATTAAACATCCACTCACACATACATGTAGGTACCTGCCGCTCAGCCTAATCCTCAAAGACTTTTGTAATTTGATAGGACAGCTTAACAATTGTTTTTTCAACTGATATCTGATTGAAATTCACATTTAGATCCTTTCTACATATTTATTTTTTTGCATTTTATTTCTCAGCCAGTGCTACCATGAAGTGCAGTAGCTTAACAGTAGTAGGAATATTGATGGGAATTCAACTGGACAGGTACATATATATATCACCTCACAAAATATCATAAAATCAATATAATTTGCTCTTGTGTAAAGTGCCTACTGACAGCTGGCTTTAGACCTGTCAGTATAAACTTAGTTTCCTCAGGATGTGCACAGTGTACTGATTTATTCAGTTTGTGTCACACAGCGACAATGTAACTCCATTAACAAAGAGTCATGAGTCGACTATAATGTGCAGTAACTTGATGTTACTGTTAAGTTTTTTCCCCTTTCAGAATGAAACACATTGTTTGGCCCAAGATTACCATTTTTGATAACGTACTTTCACTTTAGCCTAAACACAAGAAAACAAAACTGGTCTACAGTCACACTAGTGGTCTAAATAATGTTAGTATGTGCTAAATGTTATCATATTAACATGCTAACAACTGTAATAACTTACGAAACATAGCTGTTGGAAATATTCATGTTTTTGCTCAGACTTTGTTCATGCTATTTAGGCTAATTCAGACTCAAAGACAAGTTGTCAAAATATCCTCATCAAAACCAAAGACCTGAATGTCATCTGGGCCTACAGTAAAAGTCTGAGCATCACCATAAGGATTCATCCATATGAATAAGGACCACAAATATCTTTACAAAACTGTATGCATTTGGTTGTTGTAGATATCTGTGTGGACTGACCAATAGTTGCCATTATATAAGTTGTTTGATAGCATTACTTAAACATACTGGTTCAAGACTGGGAGGAGACATTATAGAGACAGATATACCCAGCCTCTGGCAGTGACAAGCTAGTGTACTCCTAATGCTGGTCCCAAGTCCAGATAAATGGGAGGGTTGCATGAGGAGGGGCATCTGGTGTAAAATCTGTGGTAAATCAAGCATCCACTCCATCCACTGTGGTGACCCCTTGGGAAAATAAGGGAGCAGCTAAAAGTGCCACTAAAACATGTAATGTGAAATTGCTCCATTGGGTCTATTAAAGGTGGATATGGTGAGACTCAGCTATGACTAACTGGAGTATTCTGTCTCTCCATTTTGTGACAGTTAATATGGCTATATTTTTGTATAAAATCTTTCCAAGTGATATTCTGGTTAAATAGTCCTTGTTGTGTTGTGCTCAACAGCACTCAAGACTTCCCTCTGTCTGTTAAATCTGCTTTGAGATGTTTCAGGTTTTCAGTGATCCTCAGCCCCTACAACACTGCCCCACTTCTGACCCCCAGCCTTCTACAGCTTTAATTTATGCAACTGCTGTTTAAAAACAAAAGAAAGAAAGAAAAAGAAAAAGACAATGTTATAGGGGAAAAAACTGAACGTGCCTGTCACTGTGGCCACTGAGAGAGTGGCTTAATTGAATAGAATGACCCCTGTGAGGTCAAGTTATTTAACCTCTGAACACTCCAGTGCAGATTCAGGAGGTTCCCAGTCTTGTCTTTTATATCGCACAAAAGACTTTCTGGATCACACAACCCTGGAAATATACAGTAATACAGAAAGCAGTCATATACCATGAAGACATTTAGGCAACCCCTTAGCTGTAAAAGATGCACAAATTCACTGATGGCTGTTTCTTTAGGTCACTTTGAGAGCTTTTGTCTTTAGCTGCTTAATGAGAAAGTAAGTCCCGCATTCCCCGCCCCCCCTTTCTTTTTTATGAAAGGAGCTGGCAGTAAAGGGGCACTACTTTGCCAGGAAGACATTGTTGTAAATCCATGACACCTGATCCCAGCTTTCAGCATCCTCCCGCCCCCTCAGTACTAATTAAATACTTAGCCAAAATCTCTGCTCTCCATTTCACAGTAGGTGCACATAGAGCTTCAAATAGTTCTCAAAAAGAAGGCTAGCATGGTTAAAGAGCACCTGGCACTTTGAGCTATGTAGTGATGCAATAAGCTGGTATTGTGAAACTGTAGTTAAATCAGCTCATTTTTCTTTCTGCAGCACCCAGTATCCCAAAATGTATGTGATAATGGAGTGGACGCAGGTTTGGAAATAGAATAAAGTCCAAATTAATGTGATTTCAAATTAGTGTCCAGTGGGAGCCTAAATTTAATCACAGATCCCATGTGCCAAAGGACACGAGAGAAAAGATTAATTTTACAGGCTTGTTTTCCCCCTCCTCCCCTATCTCAACCTCTCTGCTGCCTTCAAATTAAATAAGACCTCAATGGCTCCTCTACAGAACATGGTAATTAGCCCTCTTCACAAGAAATGAAAAAAGAGAAGGTCCCTTTTGAGGGTCAAACCAGAAGCACTATTCAGCATGCACACTGTCATTTATCACCAAAGAGGTTCTTCCAAGAAAAGTGGATGAAAAGCTGATGGGTTTTCCTACTGGGTTGCTCGGGCCCTGCTGGGCTGCCTGGATACTGGAAATCACACTCATGGGTGAGAAGAGGATTTAGCCGCTTGGGGATAGAGGAGTTCAACCACATCAGCAGCAGCAGCAGCAGCAACTGATTCAGTTGCTGCCAGGAAGAGAAAATTTACAGCCATAAGTCTGCCTTTTATACTGAGAAGAGGAAAGCATGGGCAGTCAAAGGAGAGGCCCCATACTGCTGTTGACAAAACAGTCTGTTATTAACAAGATTACCTGAGATGGAAATTAATTTGACATGCTTGAAACAGCAAGAACATAAGATTCTTTTCGATATAAGATTTAATCCCATCTTCAGTCAGAATAGAAAATTTACTTTATGACCATCTGAGCGTAACTCATTATTCATTTGTCTTACACACATACAGAGGGGGAAATAAGTATTTGATACACTGCTGGTTTTGCAAGTTTACCCACCTACAAAGAATGCAGAGGTCTGTAATTTTTATCATAGGTACACATCAACTGTGAGAGACAGAATTTTAAAGAATCCAGAAAATCCCACTGTATGATTTATAAATAATTAATTTGCATTTTATTGCATGAAAACGGTATTTGATCACCTACAAGAATTCCGGCTCTCACGGACCTGTTAGTTTTTCTTTAAGAAGCCCTCCTATTCTGTACTAATTACCTGCATTAACTGCACCTGTTTGAACTTGTTACTTGTATAAAAGACACCTGTCCAAACACTCAATCAATCACACTCCAAACTCTCCACCATGCCCAAGGCCAAAGAGCTGTCTAAGGACACCAGGGACAAAATTGTAGACTTGCACAAGGCTGGGATGGGCTACAGGACAATAGGCAAGCAGCTTGGTGAGAAGGTAATAACTGTTGGTGCAATTATTAGAAACTGGATGAAACACAAGATGACTGTCAGTCTTCCTCGGTCTGGGGCTCCAAAATCTCACCTCATGGGGTAAGGATGATTCTGAGAAAGGTCAGGAATCAGCTCAGAACTAGACGGGGGACCTGGTCAATGACCTGAAGAGAACTGGGACCACAGTCTCCAAGATGACCATTAGTAACACACTATGCCGTCATGGATTAAAATCCCGCAGGGCACGCAAGGTCCCCCTGCTCACATCAGCAAATGGCCAGGCCTGTTTGAAGATCGCCAGTGACCATCTGGATGATTCAGAGGAGGCATGGGAGAAGGTCATGTGGTCAGATGAGACCAAAATAGAGCTTTTTGGTATCAACTCCACTCGCCATGTTTGGAGGAAGAATTTAATTCAATTCAGTTTTATTTATATAGCACCAAAATACAACTAACAGTCACCTCAAGGCACTGTAAAGACCCTACAATAATTACAGAGAAAACCCAGCAGTCAAAACAACCCCCTATGAGTAAACACTTGGCAACATTGGGAAGAAAATACTCCCTTTTAATAGGAAGAAACCTCCAGCAGAACCAGGCTCAGGGAGGGGCAGTCATCTGCCGCGACCGGTTTATCGCTTTATCCTAAAGGAAAGTTTCAAGCCTGATCTTAAAAATAGAGAGGGTGTCTGCCTCCTGAATCCAAACTGGGAGCTGGTTCCACAGAAGAGGGGCCTGAAAGCTGAAGGCTCTGCCTCCCATTCTACTCTTAAGTATCCTAGGAACCACAAGTAAGCCAGTAGTCTGAGAGTGAAGTGCTCTATTGGGGTAATACGGTACTATGAGGTCTTTGAGATAAGATGAGGCCTGATTATTCAAGACCGTGTATGTGAGGAGAAGAATTTTAAATTCTATTCTAGATTTAACAGGGAGCCAATGAAGAGAACCCAATATGGGAGAAATATGCTCTCTTTTTCTAGTGACCGAAGAAGGATGAGTACAACCCCAAGAACACAGTCCCAACCGTGACGCATGGGGGTGGAAACATCATACTTTGGGGGTGCTTTTCTGCAAACAGAACAGGACAACTGCACTGTATTGAAGGGAGGATGGATGGGGTCATGTATTGCAAGATTTTGGCCAACAACCTACTTCCCTCAGTAACAGCATTGAAGATGGGTCATGACTGGGTCCTCCAGCATGACAATGACCCGAAATACAGCCAGGGCAACTAAGGAGTGGCTCCGTAAGAAGCATTTCAAGGTCCTGGAGTGGCCTAGCCAGTATCCAGACCTGAAGTCAATAGAAAATCTTTGGAGGGAGCTGAAACTCAGTGTTGCCCAGCAACAGCCCCAAAACCTGAAAGATCTGGAGAAGATCTGTATGGAGGAGTGGGCCAAAATCCCTGCTGCAGTGTGTGCAAACTTTGTCAAGAACTACAGGAAACCTCTGACCTCTGTAATTGCAAACAAAGGTTTCTGTACCAAATGTTAAGTTATGTTTTTCTACTGTATCAAATAATTATAAATAAAATGCAAGTTGATTATTTAAAAATCCCACAATGTGATTTTCTGGATTTTATTTTTAAATTCTGTCTCTCACAGTTGAAGTGTACCTATGATAAAAAAAAATTACAGACCTCTCCATTCTTTGTAGGTGGGAAAACTTGCAAAATCGGCAGTGTATCAAATACTTATTTCCCCCACTGCAAGTCACAAGAATGAAAACGAGTCTCATCTTTCCTAAAGGTTATGACAGCGTCAAAGGAAGGTTACTGCTTGCTGGCTGTCAGCAACAGAGCAGAGTGGATAATAGGCTGTGATCTTTCACGATTCTTCCTAAATCTGTTTAGAAGCTGTCTGCATGAGGCTTAGCTGCAATGCAGCCTCTGCCAAAATCCAAGAGGAAACCAGAGGCCTTTAAAACACAGCATATCTTTATCCAGATGAACCTCATCAGCATTTGGGGGGCAGGGTAGAGAGAAGAACTTTTGACCTTAACCTTTATTGTCAAAGAGATGTCATTTTGACTGGTCTGTGACATTCTGCTGGATGGATTGGAGATTTTGCCACTGGCAGGAGGCAGAGCTGGAGGGAGCAAAGATTTTTGTTGACAAGTGTCAAGTATGGAGGGGATTAGCAATGAGCATCCAGTTCAGATTAAACCCTCCTGGGACAAAGTAAAAGAAGTGTGATTGAGTTGGGTTCTACATTTGAAAACCGAGCTGCCAGGTAAGAGGAAAAGAGCAAGGCCAAGTAGGGGGTTTGTGGATGTAGTAAGAGAGGACATGCAGGCAGTCTGCAATACAGAAGAAGAGGTAGAGGACAGAAGAACATGGAAACAGATGATCTGCTGTGGTGATCCCAAACAGGAGCAGACAAAATAAGGGAAAAAAAACAATTTTAGTTTAAGGGTGTTGTAATAAGCTGCCATTTAAAAGTATTTTTTTAAGCTTGCATATTTCTGGTTGTATTAGGTATTGCTGTAAGTTTAGCAAATAACCTATTAGGACTGCTAAATACTACCATTACCTATGTTCAGGTTTCTCTGGTCCATTAGAAATAGATGCACAAATTCCATTTCCATTGTTTATTAATATGATTATAACCAACAGTCTCCAATTTAAGGCTTAATGTGTAACTGAGATTTCATGGGAAAACAGAATAAGCTTGTTTTGTATTAAGGAGCAGGTGTGTAACTCTCTCCTGTGTTTCGTGGAAGGGTCTGTACGGGTGGTGGGGGGGGGGGGGGGGGGGGCTGCCAAGGGATGTCCTTATTCATGCAGCTAACTAACGAGTCCCTCAGGCCCAGACTGGAACCAGCAGTGCAGCAGACTAACAGCATTACCATGACAAAGGTCTGTGGTCGGATGCAGTATGATAAAGGAATGGTAGAGATAAAAGACACCCCCTTATTTCACACATTCTCACTGGGGGTCAGACTAAAGCTTGCCACAGCATTCAAGCTATGTGATAAGACATGCCTGCGCATCTTTGACGTGGGTCCCCAGAGAAACAGTAGCCTCTTTCAGACACAAAATGTAAAATGTCAAAAGAATGGAAAAAAAAAATAAATAAATAAATAAATAAAAAAAAAAAAAATATATATATATATATATATATATATATATATATATATATATATATATATATATATATATATATACAGGTTTATTTTTTTTTCTTTGCCTTTTCAGTCAATTAATGCTTTGTGCATTCAGTCAGGACTATGAAAAACATGGCATGACTAAAAACCAATAAAAACATCAAACATTCCTTAATCCTTTTGTGTATCTGATTCACAGATCATTGAAAAGGTGCAGCCACCCCTCACTAAGAATATTCACATAAATTATTACCTTGCCTTACTTGTACCCCACAGAGTCATAATATGTTAAGGTTACAAGAATAGCTTTCAGTTACTGCACATTAGGGTAACCGCAATGAAAATGTTCCTTTATTCAAAGCTGAATTAATTCTTTCAGTGCCAATAAAGCACAAAATCCTGTGAGACAAGCAGCAATAGTAAATCAGCAAATTTAGATTCACATTTAGAGTTTAGCTGTAGATGGTTTTTCACAGATAGAAAACAGTATAAAAGTGTGGTAATACAACTGGCAACTAACAATTGATGGAAACACAACAAACTTTATGGCCAATCAGACTGATAAGAAACGTCAAGGCAACACAAAGTAGCTGACAAAACGTCTGACTAAAGCAAGAATGTTTGAAGAACAAAATGAAATCATAATATGATCTGTGACTTTCCACTGATTGTGCTGTAAAACTGCATTTGCTAAGATTTGATTCTTTTTTTAAATTTTTTTTTTTAATCATGTATCATTATCTTGCAATTTTCTCAATCACCAATAACCCAACTAGTAAGACAATAACTGGCTTCAGTGGCGACAAGTCGAATTATAAATATTGGTAAAAAAAAAATTTTGGTAGTATGACGAAGTCTAATTGTGTTCAGTAAATGCCCACTTAGTCAGATCTGAATGCTCTTACCGTAAAGATCTTGCTTTTCTTTCTTTTTTTTCCTGCCCCCTTGCCTCTTCCTTCCATCTGAATCTGATGTCTTTTCAGTGTGTTCGCTCATGTGTGCAGAGGGCCTCCAGTGCCAAGCACTTCTCTAGCCTGGCTGTCCAGGCCAGGCACAATGGGGCCTGAATCGCCAGCCCCTCTGTCCTCCTGTGGCCTAAAGAAGTCTCTCTGCAGGAGTGGCTGAGGACCACCTCAGCGTCCCTCTGAATATTTGGACAAACGTCCACACTCCTGCTCCTCTCTTTCATGACACTCAAAAGTCTCAGTGTAGTGACTTGCATGAGTCACTAGTTTAATTTCCTTTGATTTCTTTGCTCTCTTAGTCTCCACATTATTTACAGGAACTACTATAGTGTTGTTAAAACTGGCCTAATCTCCATTAGGAAATTGGGCAGTTCAAGTAGAAGATATAAAGACAGGGTGAGATTACAGGAGATTTATAGATAATAATGAGGGAGTGGGTACAACATTGTGTGACAACACAATTGACAGTCATAAACAATACGCAAAACAAAAGTTTAGAATCATATTCGTGCACATGGAGTCTTGAGTTGGTCTTAAGCAGGGACACTACAGTATTTGTATAAATAAGTGTGGACACAACTGTTTTCATTTGAAGTCTTCAGTTTTCTCCCTACTCACACAACCACCACTAACGCAACACATGGCAAAATATTTATTCATTTATTAACTGAATAATCCATGAATAAATTAATTAATTAACTTGATTTCAACAGAAATTAAGCAATGAAATAAAAGCTCTTCAAAGCCTTGGATTTCCTGTTTGTGTGCGTGCTAATGTGCTAAATAATTATGGTACCCCCCGGTAAACATAATTGCTAAACAACAGCATCGTCATAGTAATCATGTTAGCATAGAGATATTAGTGCAGCTCAAACGGTATTGCAAATGGAAGTGGAATGGAGGACTTTTTTTTGTTGTTGGTAATCTTGTGACCTGATTATAAAGCAGCATTGTTCAGTTGTTTTCCTGTGGGATTGAAAATGGAATACACAAGGAGACAGGGAGAGAGACAAGGAAGCAGAGGCAGGACAGATGGATTTTGCTCATGAAGATCTGCTTGACAGGAAGCTCACAGGTGCTTTAGAGTTTAATGCTATGGAGTTAGAGCAATAAGATCAAATAATTAAGTACACTGTTTTTTTCTGATACCAAAGTGCCAAATGCCTCTTAATAATGAAAAAAGTAGAGGCTCATATGAAACCAATCTGTTGTCCCTCCCTGGGTATCAAATACGGCTCTTTTGTCACTGACATCTGAAAATTACATACAAAGTGTCCTTAAGATCTGTAACTACCTTTATGCTTGTAAAGGGTCTCTTGACATCACATTTAAATGCTGTTTGTTAAGGCACAAATGTTAACCCAAACCACAGTCTTTTCCTAAAACACAGTTTCTGGTGCTTAACACAGAGCTCCCAGAAGTGAACCCATTTGCTTCACTATCTGAGACACCAGTAGCATCTGCAGAACAGCAGTATTTGACTCCTTGGGACATAAACACTTTATACACACATGGAGAGGTGCTTTTTTTGACTAGCACATGATATATGGTGAAACTAAGAATGCAGACAACAGCAGGCAGGCAGACACAGTAAAGCAAACTGACCCTGGCGTCCAGAGGAGGTAGCCTCATCTCCATGCTCTTGAGCCACATTCTCAGTGCTCTGATTTGACCCCTGAACTCAGACTGCCATTGGCTCATGTCCTCCATTTCCCTGCTGAAACAGAGGAGAGCGATAGAAAAAGTTGTACTGATTGGATTTTACAGTCAAATACTGCTTTGACTGTAATTTAGAGTCATCTATTAATCAGTAATCCTTAAATATTGATTTATACATCTTCCAGATCAATTTTTTGGGTTGCGTGACTACTTTTACTCATGTGTGTGAATTGATGGCCTGTCTTTTTTTGCCCATGCCAATATGGATCCTGCATACATTTTGTGAGATCAGTTTGTACCTCATTTATCTGTATATTCATTTTGCTATACCCTGATAGTGATACAATACACTGGTGTTTGTGGCTTATCATTTTATTGCTTCTTAAGTGTTACTGTTATGGTCACGACAGCAGCACAGGAATACAACCAGGACTGCTTGGCTCAGGACCTTAAAATATCTCATTAGGGAGGCATGTGTTCTCTCTATCTGCTGGTCTGGAACTTTAGCTTTCTTCTTTCACTATGTTCCAATTAGATGTTTTACACTTTGTGCTTACTACACAATTCAAGACCCTGTCTTTGTGTTGGCAAATGGAGATGCACTGGTCCACAAAGCCGATACAAATGACTGGTGTCACAGGCTGTTGGTGGCAACTTTCAGTCCAGCAGGCATTCATTCCTTTGCTATTTTTGTTAATGTACTTACATCATATCTGTTATGAACCAAAGTATTTTATTTTTTTATTTTTACTTCTAAAAATATTTTACAGGTGCATACCCATATCTCTGATCCTGTGATGTAGCTTCTGGTGATCCAAAGAAAGAGGATCCTTTATCCTGCAAAAAATCAGCAGGAATAATATACAAAATTATCCCCGTTGCATTCTCTTATAGCATTTCCATCTGTTTTCCCTGACACTGTTCATGGAATAATTCATTATTTTACAGTATACTGTGTTTTATTTCTCTCTAAGCACTTACCTCCCTGTCATCAAATGCAGGGAGAGCTGGGAGGGAAGGGGTCAATTCAGAGTAGTCAAGGGAGCTGAGTGAAGAATTCAGGGTGGTGAATGCCTCGGTGCTTCTACTGGCAGGCTCTTCCATCAAACCCACTGGCTAGTGTTGGCAGACAGAGGAGAATATGTATGCATCTAGTGTGAAGGATTTTGGGTATTAACATACATGCATACCCTAAATTCAGAAATCCCATTTCAGGGTCTTTCCACCCTGATTTATGAGGAGTCACTAGTCTTGAAAGGCCTGATTATAGAAGCTCATTGATGTGATTAATTGAATATACATAAACATGAGCTGTGAGGAGAGCAGGTGTTGGACCTGTGGCGCTGTATTTCACCTGACCGACCTGCTTCCTTGGAGCAGGGGGTGGGTCTGTCTAACACTGCCCTCGTGTGGTTAATTGCTATTTATTTCTACTCCCCCCAGTGGTCCATTATCATATCAGCGGCAAGGTACTTGGTTCAGTGAAAAATACTCTAAAAGAACTTTAAATGAATGGGTACTGATGTACGAATGACAAGAATGCCTCTTCAGAGCGTGTTTATTTACAACATAGTGTTAAGTTCACACACAAGAGAATCTTTGTCATCGTTCAAGCAACATCTGCCCCAATAAGAAAACCCAACCAGTTAGTTGTGATATTGTTTTATATATTGCTAAAATTGAAATAAGCACACTTACAACTGAAAGTGTTTTTATTTTACAAGGACATTTTCCCCCAATATCCCTTATAAAGTTAGTAAAACATGCAAGACAAATTCATAATATCAAAAACATCATGGAAACAAAAAGATTTACAGCAGTCAAACGCTTTAAAGATGCATAACAGAAATAGTTAATTTGAGAAAATAACCATAAGCACAATAATGCTTTGTGCTGTCTTTGAGTTGGCAAAGGAAATATGCAGCAAAAATGGCAAAAGAAAGGAATTAACTGGACATTACACATACAGTCATGCAATGTGGTGCTGAATCAAATATTTCTCATAGGCACTTTAGTTGAACTGGATATGTCGTCATTAATAACAACAAAAAAAAAAAAAAGAACAATACTCAGAAAGTAAGCCAGTTGAAGATAATGTTGTATCCTGATAACTAATCCCAATTTAAATGAAATGTACACATAATGGTATGTATTCTCTTTGGGTTCTCTCTAAAGATACCAGGACATGACAACATAAATATCAGTATTAGCATTCAAGTAATAAATACATGGCAAAAGGTAATGAATAAAGTGTTCCTAGAAAGGCATCCCAAGATGATGTTGACTCAGCCTCAGCTTTCTTCAACAGTGATGTACAATGGAAGAAAGGACATACTCAATGGTATCTAGAAACAAAAGAAAATAACTATGAAACATAACCAAAATAAACCAACCAATGCAGCGAGAAAGAAAAAAAACAAAACAGCAATGAAATGAATACTGTAAAACAAATCTTGACAAAACAAATGTAAGTCTTTTAAAATAATGTAAAGTATATTGTTTTTGAAGCAGGTATGCACTGTACCTGTGTTACACCATGAAGCTGACATGGACTCACAGATCCATCCTTTAGGAGATCGTATGCACCAGCCAGCTGAGTATATATGTCCAGATGTTGGATTCTGAGTGACTGAGGCAGCTGTGAAAAACAAGGGGATAGTAAAAAACAACAATAATGAGTTTTGAACAGAGAAAGTTTAATGAAATGATACCACAGGTAGTGTGTGAGACAGGCTGTTAGCTGTGAGCAACGTAAACTGAAGAAAATGGACAACAGAACAAAAAAAAAAATAAGTATAAATAATAATTTCAACTTACAAGAATCAAAATAACAGGAGCAGGCCTGTGAGGGGGAGCAGGATCGAGTCTGACATCATCTTGGGATTTAGTGGGAGCACTTGATTGATGGTGGTTATGAGCAATGTGTAGAACAATGGTGCAGTTAACTCAAAAGATGAAAAAGCACACTGAATATAAATGGGCATAAAAGCAAATTAATGACAGATATGAAACTGATTTCAGAACAGTGTACATAAACTTAATTCTGAAACTTGTTGCATTCTTATGTCTCATTTTGTAGTGTCTCGCAGATGTATTCTGTGCTGCAGTTTACTGGGTACAGTATGCAGTTACCCAGACTACATATAACACACACAAAAAAACCCCAAAAACTAACACATACTCTGTGCATACTTTATACAAACATTCAGAAATTTTAAAGGCATCCAAATATTTTAGTTAAAAACATTAGAATTATGTTAACATTCGGTATCTCATTACTAGTACGGTTGAAAAAGATAAAAAAGCAAACAAAAATTCTTGAATTTCTAAAGAAACATGAAATATTCCAAAAATATTTCTGTTTGATATGCGTGAAGTATATATTAGTTTCAGAAAGTATAAAGTATACATCTTTTGAATGGTGTAATATAAAAACTATAAACTCAAACAGCAGAAAAGGCATGCTTTACTTTGAAAAATATAAACTCACTTTGTAATCTGTAATAGAAGAAATTAATATTTTATATGTCTGGCAATGCTTGGTTATGTCTACATCTGAAGCACTAACATGTTTAGACAGATGTTAGATGAAAAAATATAATAACCTAGGCAATTCTTGCCGTGACCACATGCAAGGAAGAATAAATAAATTATATTTTCTTTGTTACTTTCTTATTTCCCGTTAGAAATGCAGCTGTAAAGTGCATTAGTACTGCTGGTTCTTAGTCACAAATTATAATGAACACAACTATGTAATCTAGAATCTGCGGCTGTAGCTAGAAGAAGATGTAAAGGAGGAAGACGAGAAGTTCATGCTGAAGCCTGAGCCAGCGTCAAAGCTGCCTCTCCTGGAGCCTGATCGGGATCCGGTTCTTGAGCCAGTCCGGGAGCCATAAGCAGATCCAGAGCCGCTAGCATTGTAGGGACTGTAGAGGCCTTTGCTAGACTGTGAAGAGGCTTCCAGAAGCCTTAAGCCAGAGCCTTCCTCAACCATGCTTCTGTCCATGGCATCTTTGAAGGAGATCTTCAGTTTGGTTTTTGGACATGTTAGATACTTCGAATAAGCACCGACATCCCTCAGTTTCTGGGCAGTGCGAGCATCGATTGTGCCCTTCCTAATGGATTCATCTATTGACACCCTGCCCTCAACCTCAGGCTCAATAAGTCCACCAGTTAGATACTGAACCTCAAGGAAACGCTGACCAGCCTCATAATACAACCAGCCCTTTTTTAGGGCCTGGGAGGCAGACATCTTCACTTTAGTTCTGGGGTCTTCAAATCCATTGAACGCTTTTTGAGCCAGATTGAGACGATCAACCATGATTTTGTCCACAAGGCCTTTTTCTGTCGCGTCAGCGATTGAGTGTCTCTCTCCACTTGTGGGGTCAATTATTCCACCTGTGCATGCTTGGGCCTCCAACAGTCTTTGACCTGTGATGTTGTCTACTAGGTTTCTGTGTATTGCCTCAGTGATAGACACCTTCTCCAGTGTGTCTATGTCTAATATTCCTGCTATAGGGCCAGTCTCCTCTGTTGGGTCATTCCATATGACTGCAGGTGGTTTAATGGATGGTATGGGGCTCATTGGAGAGGAGTAAGTGGAACCAGTGGTAGAACCAAATGAGGATGAGCGTGAACGGAAGCCTCCCATGTTTCCAGAAAGCATGTCAGCAAACTCTGTGATGGACAGGTTTCCAGCACGGTATGTATCAAGAGCATTCTGGTCAATAAAGCCTCGTGCAATAGCGTCATCAACATCATACTGTCTTCCTGACTTCCTGTCAATAATGATGGACTTTACAGTACCATCAGAAGTCGTCATAGTGATTTCTTCCCATTCACACTCCTGCTCAGCAAGCTCCAGGTAGGTCTGATGGTCAATGAGCCCCTTCCGGTAGGCTTCATACACAGTCATTTCTTTGCCAGTCTCTGGATCTACAATCACAACTCTGCGTTTACGTACTGAGGATTTGGAAGAGGTCTGCCTTTCCCGCTTCTTTTCTTTCAGCAGCAGGAGCACCAGGCCAGTGTCAGGATCAGTGATACACCTCTCCATCAGCTGGAGGTAGGTTAGGTTCTCCTCAGTGTTGGGATCAAAGAAGCCTTTGGTATCATCAGATGGATCTGACAGTATCTCATTCATTTCTTCATCAAAGAAGCCACGATTGTAAGCCACCTCAACTGGCAGACGGTGACTTTCCTCTGGGTCAATGATTCCACCAGTGGCAATCTGAGCTTCCAGGAGACGGATACCATGATCTTTTAGGATGAGCCCTTTTTTCATGGCCTGGAACAAAGAGATTGTCTTGCCTGAATAAGGATCTCGATATCCTGTTACTGCACGCTCAGCAGAGAGGAGTTTGTCTCTGAATTCTGGGCCCACTATTCCCATCTTTACTGCTTCACTGACAGTCAGTTTGAGGTTTTTGATCGGATCAATAACATACCCTGTGGCCGCCTGGGCCTCGAGGAGTTCGAATGCAGTGCCTGGCCTAATCATGTTCTTTTTCATAGCCTGGTAAATTGATAGGCGTTCCTTTGAGGTCTCCAAAAATACACCAGCAATACAGCTTGTGCCCTGGAGGTACCTTGATAGCCTTTTGCTAATCTCCTCTACTGAAACAACACCTTCATTAAGATCAGTGGCAGTCTGCTGGTCAATGATTTGTGAGCGAATCAACTCCTCCATTGTGATCTGTTTTCTCAGACCCGGGAATGTCAGCCGCTTGTCTCCCAATGAAAGCAGGCGCAATCCACCATCCAACTTGCATCGCTTAATCAGCCGTGCATATGACAGTTTCTCATCAGTGACTGGGTCAGTGAATCCCTTTACATCATCAGTCAGTTTCTCATTGGTTTCCTTGTTGATATAACCTCTTTGCATTGCTGTATCTGTGGGCAGGTGGAACTGGAATTCAGGGTCAATGATGCCGCCAGTGGCAGTTTGTGCCTCCAACATTTTGAGTGCATAATCCTCTGGAACAAGATCCTTTTTCATGGCCTGGAAAAGTGATATGATTTTCCCACTGTAGGGATCTTTGTATCCTGTGACAGCTCTTTCAGCCGAAAGAAGTTTGTCATGGATCTCAGGGCCAACAACACCCTTACGAACAGCTTCATCAACAGTGAGTGTCTCATTCTTCAGTGGATCAACAATGAATCCTGTAGCAGCTTGGGCTTCTAAGAGGCTCAGGCCTATTTCTGGTTTAATAAAACCTCTCTTTACTGCTTGGTATATGCTTAGTTTGGAGCTTGAGTCTGTTGTGACCCCAGCAACACAGCCTGTGCCATAGAGATACTGTTTTACACTTGTCATCTCCATTATGTCACGGATATCTCTCTTGCCCTGTTTAAGAAGGTTGTATGTTTCCAAATCGATGATGCGGGCATTGTAGAGCTCCTCAATAGTTATCATTCTCCTTATAGTCTTATATGACAGTGGACTATCATTTCTGATGATCTCTCTTTGCTCCATGATCTCAATGATGATGATGATCATCCGCTCTTTAGTGATTTTACCAGAGCGATACTCAGCCAGAAGCTTCTGTCTCTCTTGCTCTGGAAGCAAATTGGAGTTCATGATATCCCAGAGGTTCATGGGTTTATCAGCAAGGCCCTCAATTGGAATGTCAATTTGAGTGTTGGACAGATCACTCTGTGTTTGTTCCTCCGTGTAGAGGTAAGTCTTCTCTACAACAGTTGGAGACTGTGGCTTGGAGAGTGGGAGTATGTACAGGCCTGTGTCTCCATCTCTTTGGCATTTATCTTTAAGTTGTCTGTAGGTTATCTGCTCATCAGTTTCTGGGTCAGAGAAAACTTTGTTTTCATCACATGGTTCAGAGAGGGTCTTGGCAATATCTTTACTGAAAATGTTCTTCTGATATGCAACATCAATGGGGACGCGGTGACTTTTTACAGGGTCAATGATTCCTCCACTGACCATCTGGGCTTCCAACAGGGGCATTGCATGTTCTTTTAAAATGAGATCTTTTTGCATTGCTTCAAATAGGCAGATTTTGTTGCCCGTGAATGGATCTTTATAGCCAGTGACAGCTTTTTCTGCAGCGAGGAGTTTTTCATGTAGCTCTGGACCAACAAGTCCTGACTTTACTGCCTCATCTACTGACAGGCATTGGTTTCTCACAGGATCTACAATGAACCCAGTTGCAGCCTGAGCCTCAAGGAGTGAAAGACCAGTGTTATGGCGGAGAAGCTTTTTCTTCATAGCTTGATAAATGCTGATTTTCTCATTTGTTGGTTCCAGGTATATTCCAGCAATGCTACTAGAGCCCTGGAGGTATTTATTGACATTGGGATTTTGACTGACTTGTTTAGGCGTCGTTTTGCCTTGTTGAAGCAGGTCAAAGGTTGGTTTGTCAATGACTTTGGATTCATACAGAGAGTCTGCTGGGATGGGAGCTCTGAGTCCCTTGAAGCTGGACTCTTCTTGTTTCTTGGCTTCTTTCTCATCTACAATTGTGATAATAATCTTAATTATCTTTTCAATTGTAATTTTTCCTGACCTAAACTGTCTGAGCAGGTCAAGTCTCTGTTCCTCAGTAAGGTATTCAGAGTTGATAATTTCCCAGAGAGTAATTTTCCTGCCCTTAAATGGTCCAGAGTTAAGTTCCACAGTAGCCTGAGTCATAGCCTCTTTGGTCTGGCTTTCAGTGTATGCTGGTTCTTCCTTAGCACTGATTGCTTCATCAGAAAGAGGCAGGAGCTGCAGACCAGTTTTCTTGTCAGTGACACATCTTTCAAAGAGCTGTGAGTATGTGACATTCTCTTTTGTGTTGGGATCAAAGAAGCATTTAGTTTCATCAGTAGGATTACTCAGAGCCTGTTTCATTTCATCATCAAAATAGTTTCTCTTGCAAGCCACATCATGAGGAATACGATGGCTCTTTACTGGATCTATGATGCCACCAGTGGTCACTTGGGCATCGAGTAAGCGGAGTCCTTGTGCTTTAGGTATGAGATCTTTTTTCATTGCTTGGAACAGAGATACAGTCTTTCCAGTGTATGGATCTCTGTAACCTGTAACAGCTCTTTCTGCAGACAGAAGCTTTTCATGCAGCTCGGGACCAACAACACCCGCTTTGACAGCTTCATCAACAGTATACTTCTGATTATGAACTGGGTCAACCACATAGCCTGTTCCTGCTTGGGCTTCGAGCATGTTCAAGACAGGCCCAGGCCTCATCATGTCCTTCTTCATGGCTTGGTAGAAGGACATTGTCTCCTTAGATGAGTCAATGACTACACCTGCAATGCAGTTTGTACCCTTCAGTGCTTTGTGGACAGGCTCCATTTCAGACACCTCATTGACAGTCATTTTGCCATTGTTTAATTTGTTGTACAGATCTTTATCAAGGATTTTGGATTCCAGGAGCTCGGTAGCAGGAACAGGTGCTCTCAGACCATCAAAGGTAATTTCATTTTTCTTCTCTTTTTCCTCAGTGACAGTGATCACAATCTTAATGATCTTTTCAATTGTGATTTTGCCCGTCTTGTACTGACGGAGAAGGTCCTTCTTCTGGTCTTCAGTGAAGTATTCTGAGTTGATTATCTCCCAGATGGTGACAGTCTTTCCCTTGAATCTACCAAATGGCACAGACACAGTTGTTTTACTGAACACATCCTTGGTCTCTTCCTCTGTATATATACTAGAGCACTGAGCAGCTTTGTCTGTGATTGGCAGGAGTAAGAGACTGGTCTCAGGGTCAGTAGTGCATCTTGTCATTAACTCAGAATATGTCAAAGGTTCCTGAGTGCTGGGGTCAAAATATCCCTTTGTGTCATCGGTAGGTTTCTCCATAATCTTATTCATTTCTGTGTCATAGTGCCCTTGTTTATAGGCTGTTTCATTGGGTACACGGTGACTGTTGATGGGGTCAATGATACCACCAGTGGCAAGCTGAGCCTCAAGGACTCTGATTGCATGATCATGTTCTATTAGCCCCTTTTTCATGGCTTCAAAGACAGAGATCTTTCCACCAGTGTATGGATCTTTGTAGCCAACCACAGCCCTCTCAGCTAAAAGCATTTTGTTGTGCAGTTCTGGGCCAATCAATCCTTCTTTGACAGCCTCATTAACAGAAAGTTTCTGGTTCTTAATGGGGTCTAACATGTAACCTGTGGCTGCTTGTGCTTCAAGAAGGATCATGGCTGTGCCAGGGGTAATCTTCTTCTCTTTTGATGCTTGATAGATTGACATTTTTTGATTAGAGGGTGTCAACACACCAGAAATGGGATTCTTTCCTTTGAGAATATTTTTTAGATTTTCAGTCTTGCCTAGCTCTTGAACAGTGGTTTCGCCATTTTTCAGTTTATCATAGTCCTTCTTTGGCAGTAGACCAAGGTCATGAAGTCTGCTTGCAGGTACTTTATCACGGATGCCGTCAAAAGCCAACAGATCTGACTTCTTGTCCATACCATCTACCACGTCACCTGCATTTTGACCATTGTAAACTGTCCTTGTTTTCTCAATTGTTGTTACATGTATAAGCTCTTTGACTTTATCAGTCTGAATATCAATTTCTCTTGTGTGCTGGTCTTTTTGGGCACCCTCAAGCTGCTGTAACTTATCACGTAGTTTCTGGTTCTCTTCTGCCAGAATCCTTTCCTGCTCTAGTCTCTGCCTCTCCAGGTCTTGCATTTCTTTTTGCTTTTTAAGCATCTCTTCCTCAGCCTCTTTCTGTTTACTGAGGGCTGCATCCATGGTAGCCTGGAGTTTCTTTTTCTCCTCCTCCATCTGCTGCCTCTGGCGTTCCTGCTCATCTTTGAGAGCCTTGGCCTTTTTCACTTCCTCTTCAAACTGGCTCTCCAGCTTCTTTTTCTCATCTTCAATTAGTTTCTCTTTCTTTAAGAGCATCTCCTTTTCTGTCATGAATGTCTGCTGGAGGACTATCTTCTCGTGCTCAATTTGTTTCTGCTGTGCATCAGCCATCTGACAGAAGAAAAAGAGAAAGAGATAAGTTACAATTTGTTTATAGTTGTGACATCGAACGCTGCATTTTTAAAAAAAAATTTTGTTTATTAAATTTGTAACAAATTTACACAATGCACTCTGCTTATGCTTATGGACCAAAATACTAAATTGCAGTATAATATGCGTGTTTCTGTTCTTTTTTTATTTTTTTCAATTTTTTTTTTTTTTTTTAGACAGATGTCCTCTTTTATATATTTTTAGTTACCATTTTTACAAGATTATGGAAATTTATTTTTTAATTGTTTAGTTCAGAAAACAATTAAACTATTTAACTAACAATTATCTAATAAAGTATCAGAAGAGTGTATTTGAATTGGCTGTCACATTAGAGAAAAGAGCATAACCTGAATCTCATGTCTGATATACAGTTAAAGGCACTCAGACTTGTGCAGCATTAATTTGGATTGGTTTTCAGCTTTGAACGGTTACACTACTGCTCAGAGCACCTGTTTTGATCTAATCTAAGATCAGATTGATCAGAAAAGCTGTTAATCACATTTAATGATTAAGGGCATCATACTAAATCTTTTTCAACACAAAATCTACATGAGCGTAAACGGGCCATTTCAGTAATTATGACTCTAGCAGGTGAATAATCATGCTAGCCCAGCTGAAACCTGTTGTGGTGAATTGAAAATTTTTTTTTGTTTGTTTGTTTTTTTTAAATTAAAACCTTTATTTAACCAGGCAAACAAATTCTTATTTGCAACTACAGCCTGTAATTCAGTTGGTTTAATTGAGTGTCCTGAGCAACAGCCTCTGACAGTTTCATTATAGTCTCTAAATCTCCTTCAAATAAGAACGTTCACTATGAGTGATGGTGTGGAGCATGTAATAATGCACAAATTTCTACTGCTTTAAAAAATATTATACAAGTGCACAAGTGTGCAATGTAAAGTGATATAATATACCTGAAAAAAAATTACATGTAATTCTGAAATAACATCAGTTTCTCAGTGACTACTTAAAAAAAAATTCACACTGGATATGAGAAATGTCTTTGGCATATTTATTCTGCATTATGAAGCAATCATATGCAGTTACATCTCAGCCAATTGTTGTTTGTGCTTGCTGGACATGAGAGGTGTCACATTAAATGTAATAAGTGCAATGAGACACATAATATAAATTCTTTGTACAGTCATGGTTATAGACCTCAAGGAATTTGTATTTTAAGTTTAATTAATTACTGAATGATTTTTTTTCCAAATTTTCTACAGAGATTGCAATATTATTATTATTTTTAGGTTTTTTTCTTGGCCACAATAATCACTGAAGAAATCACTGGTATTATGACCACCCTATAAGGCCTTATATCTATTATGGTGGAGACCATAGCACAAATACTTTATGGATGTTTGCATCTCTCAACACAGCATTCACAATGAATACTACCCTATGACAAATGGACGAAGGTGCCTTTTTTCCTAATCGCAAATGAGCCAAAGTATAATCTAAGATTTGAAAATTAATTATTATTTCTCTAGAGTTCGGGCAAATCTTTTCTGTGTCACCGAGTTGCAAAAATTGCTGAACACTTCATCTGATTTTGAAACTGATTTCTAATAATGTGGTTTTCATTTTGTTATGAGCTGAGCTATATGTGAGTTTGGAAACTGAAAGGAAAATGAAGCATTCCATGATATGAGTGGACATTCAGGATGTATTCTGCATGAGCACAGTGCACTGTAAAAAAAAATTAAATCATACTCAGTGAAAAATATGGTTTCATGATTAGTGTAATCAGAGAAAGGAATCGAGGAAAATTGAAAGTGAGTTAGCTTTTTGATAGAGTTAACAATGACATAAGCTTCTCTGTTATGCCATTTTTGACACAATACCTCTTTAGACTTATTTTGAAGTTCTTCAGCCTCCTTTTTCAGTCTAGCCTTCTCGTTCTCTAGGTCTGCGATAGCTTTGCGTAAATCATCAGCCTCTTTGCTGGTATTTAGTCTCTCAACTTCCAGTCTTTCCACTACAGTTATTTTTTCTTTGGTAGCAATTTCAGTCTCATGAAGACGGGCAGCCACTGTATCAGCTTGTTTCTTGAATTTTTTAGCCTCTTCTTCAGCTTTGGCCTGAGCTTCGCTGAGCTGAGAAACCTGAAGTCTGAGTTTTTCAGCTTCAGCTATGATCTCCAATTGCCGTTTCCTCTCTGCTTCCAGTGACTTATGATATTCCTCTGTTTCCTCCTCCAGGCGCTGCTGCATCAGTTGTTTATCCTCCAGCAGCTTTTGTGCCTGCTCCTGAGCCAAGTCTTTCTGCTTCTGAAGCATGTCTGCCTCAATTCTGAGCCTGGATGCTTCTTGAATTGCTTGCATTTTCTCTTTGAGCATTTTCTCTGCAAGTACTCGTTGCTGATTAAGGTCGTCTTCTGCAATCTGTCTCAAGCGTGCAGCCTCTTGGGCTTCTACACTAAGTCTAGCAGCGTCCTCTGCAAGCTTTTTCATATTCTCAGCCTCTTCAGCAAGGAACTTTTGTGTGTTATCTTTGTCTTTCTTAATTAGACGCTGATTTTCCTCCTCAATTCTATTTTTCAGTTTGAGCAGTTCCTCCATCTGAATCTTGACTTTGAACAGCTCCTCCTCCACCTGGGCCCTTTGTTTGACAGCATCATCAACCTCATCTTTCAGACGCTGCAGCTCTTCATCCAGGACAGATTTTTGTTTATCAGTTTCATCGAGCTTAAGCTTAACCTTTGTGAGCTCTTGCTCCACTTGGAACTTCTGTTTTAGTGTTTGCTCAGCCAGTTTTTTATGCTTTGCCATTTCAGCATCAGCTTGCTGCTTCTGCTTGAGTGCTGCAGCCTCAGCTTGGGCTCGTTTGGCAGCTTCAAATTCAGCCTCCTTCCTTAGTCGCTCGGCGTCTTCCTGAGCTTTGGCTTGGTTTGCAGCTTCTTCCTCTGCAGCCGCTTTTTGTCTCTCTGCCTCCTCTGCTTGGTGACGAAGAAGAGCTGCCTCTCTTTCTGCCTTCTCCTTAGCCTCCTCTGCCTCTTTGGCAAGCTTCTTGGCTTTCTCATACTCTTCCTTAAGTTTCTTCTGCATGATGCTGTCTTCCTTCTGCTGGGCAAGGACACTTTGAACTTGCCCCTCTGCTGCACTGCATTTCTGGGCTGCTTGTTGGGCTGCGACAATCTGTTTTTCTGCTTCTTTGTCAGCGTCATCTTTCTGCTTTCTGGCTTCTTCTGCTTTTTTCTTCAGACGTTCAAGCTCTTCTAGGGCTGCCTTACGCTGTCTGGCTGCCTCTTCCTCTGCGGCAGCGATCTTCTTAACCTTTTCCTCTGCTTCCCTCCTTTTATTCTCCTCCTCAAGGGCAAGTCTCCTCATTTTCTCTGCTTCTTGTTCTGCTCTGATCTTGCTTTGTTGAGTTTCATCTGCAATGTTTTTCAATTTGTTCAGTTCCAGCTCCAGATCAAGTTTTCCAGATGAAGCCTTTTCAAAGTTGAGTTTAAGAATTCGTATTTCTTCTTCAACAATTCGCCTCTGTTTGAGCGTGTCATCCACTATGGCTTTTTGTCTTTCCATTTCTGCCTCAGAGGATTTTTTGAGTTGCACAATCTTTTCCTCAATGTCTTGCTTGTGCTGGTTGGCCTGGTCTTCAAGAGCTTTCCTCTGGTAAACCTCATCCTCCGCTTGCCTCCGAAGTCTCTCGTTTTCAGCCTCCTTCTCTTTCAGGGCAATTTCAGCCTCTGTTTTTAAGCGAGTGGCCTCACTGATTGCAGCCAGCTTCTCTTTGAGAATTCTCTCAGCCTCTGCTCTCTGACGAGCTGCCTCTTCCTCAGCAATCTGCCTCTGATGCTTGGCCTCCTCTGCAATGCCTCTAAGCCTGCTTGCCTCCTCAGCAAGGTCCCTCATCTTGGCGGCTTCTGCCTCAAGAAGTTGTTTGCTCTTCTCTGTATTGGACATAGATTCCTTTTCTGCCTTAGTCTTCAGCTGAACGAGTACATCCATTTCACTTCTAACTTTGGCCAGTTCATCTTCTAGCTGTTTCCTTTGTTGCTGAGCTGCAGCAACTTCATTCTTCAGGCGGTAAAGTTCGTCTTCAAGGAGGGATCTCTGCTGTTCTGCATTGTCAAAGTCTGCCCTAAGTCGAATGAGCTCCTGCTCGGCAGTGAGTTTCTGCTGAGCTGTGCTCTCAGCTACCTTCCTCTGCCTCTCAAGTTCTTCTTCAGCCATTTCTTTCTGCTTCAGGGCTGACTCCTCGGCTTTGGCTCTCTTTTTAGTTTCACGCTCTGCCTCATCCCTTTGTTTTTCAGCATCTTCTTGGGCAAGGGTCTTTTTGTGAGCTTCTTCTTCGGCCTGGAGTCTCAGACGAAGGGCCTCGTTAGCTTTCTGCCTCCATTTCTCAAGCTCTTTTTCTGCCTCTTCTCTGGCATTTTCTGCATCTTCCTGTTGTTTCTTGAGGCGTGCCGCTTCCTGTTGCAGCTGAAGGACAGCGCCATGTTCCTGCTTGAGTGATTCTTCCAACTTTGAGGTCTTTTCTGCGAAAGACAAGTGTTTGCTCTGGAGTTCAGCAGCAGCACTTTTCTGTGCAGCCGCATGAGCAACCTTGATTTGTTTTTCCTTTTCAATCTCTGCTTGCTTTACTTGTCTTTCAGCCTCCTCGGCCTGCATCCTGAGTTTTTCAAGGTCCTCCAAAGCTTTTTGTTTTTGTTTAGCAGCTTCCTTCTCTGCCTCAGATTTGCGCTTGAGTTCCTCCTCAGCCAGGCGCTTCTTCTGGGTCTCTTCACTTACTTGTTTACGGAGCTTCTCAGCCTCATCTTGGGCAGCCTTTCTGAGTTTTTCCGCTTCAGCTGCTCTATCGCGAAGTTGTTTGAGCTCAGATTCTGCAGTAGACTTTTGTCTTTCCGTTGTCTCAAGTTGGATTCTGATGAGGCGGATTTCCTCCTCGATCTTAGACCGGCTTTGAAGCGCTTCATCTACCTGGTGACTTTTGTCCTTGATTTGCTGCTCCGAGAGATTTTTGAGCTCCTGCAGTTCCAGCTGGATGTTGGACTTTTGCTTCTCTGCATCTACAGCAGCAATTTCTCTCTTGCTTACTTCTTCCTGCATTTTGAGCTTCAGCTCTCGAGCCTCTTTCTCAGCTTTGGCAATAGCCTTTGCGTGAGCTTCAGCTAACTGCTTCTGTTTGTCTAACTCTGCCTGCATCTCGGCCATTTTTTTCCGCTCTTCCGCTTTGAGTTTCTCTGCAGCTTTCTGCATTAGTGGAAGCAAATGTAAAGAAAGGATTATAATCAAGCATGACAGGTTAAAGATAATACATTACATTAACCAGCTCAAAGCAGTGTGTATTAAAATTGTAATCACAGCCAAAAACACACACTGCAATAAGCAACTTAATGTACTATATTACCCAGGCAATGTTAATGTTAAAATTAGCTTAGTTAAAGGTCATTCAGTAGTTGCAAATTAGATGCACATTCATCAAAGTGATGTTAAATTCACGATGCAATTAAAATGATTCAGATGGAAATGGATCTATTAATGCATGGAAACAAAATATCACTTCACAACACAGCAAGAAAAACATGGCATGCAACTGTAGCTGAAAAAGTAACTATGTCAAACTGTATTATTCTATTATATTGTTATATAAGTAGTGCTATAAAATAGTACAATCTACAGTAATGTGTATTTCCTCACACTTAACTACAGAATCACTACTGAAACTTCAATGCAGATGTCATTTATGGTGGGCTTCTGTGTCACATGTTTTCTGCATTTGAAATTTTCTGTGAGAAAAATGAAGTAATGTTTGCTGAAATTGTTTCATGTTAGAATATTCACACCATTCTTTCACTGTCTCATCCCATGCACTGGGGGTTCTTTAAATCACTATTTGTGACAAAATGGAGAAAGGAAAGGCAAAGTCAATGAAAACAGGCTCAAGCTAACCCAGTGTACTGTACGTTAGAAAGCCCGCTTATGGTTGTAATAAGTTTAGGAAAAGCTGTAAATTTACGGATTGAACTGTTAGTAAGGATATTAGAGACTTTGGGACAGTGTGAATGGCTGCAGCATTTATATGAAGAATGGAGTGAAAATAACTATGCAACGGAAAGTCAAAATGGAGTTTGACAGAGATGTTAGGATGATGGAGGGAATGCAGTAGGGAGGTACCTGAAACACTGAATAATTTACCTCTTTAATGCACAGGTTAAGCATTCATCATGGCAAAGCACTGGCAAGCAGTTAAGAGAGGCAAAGAAACAAACAAAACATCTGGGTTAGAAAATAATGTAACACTTTAAAGTTGTGTTACTTTAGAAAAAGAAAGAGTGCTGAAGACCATGATAACCAGGCTGCACCTTAGAGTCACAAATTTGGGTTTAACCCGAGGAGATAACATGATCAGTGGGTCGAGGAAGAAAAGGAAGCTTGAAAAGAGTGAAAGAAAGAACCCCTTATTCTAAATCTATAAATGACACGGCACACAGAATGGATGGAAATGGAGAACCTAATGCATTCTAGGTTCACTCCTCTACTTTGATACTGCAGTCACGTGAGTGGAAGCAAACTCAAACCTTATGCATTGTTTATGTTTGCAGGGATTACCTTTAATACATTTAAATCTTCTTTAAATCCCTACTAAAGCAATTACCCTTACTGAATGCATGTAATATATGCTCCAAGAAATCAGTGTTTCCACTAGATAGAAGGTCAGCTACAGCAGGCCAGTGCTTCATTGCATAACCAGTGTAAAGGAACTATTTGTCACCTGTACATTAAATACAGTGTATATATGTGCTTGGGTATGTGCGCATAAGACACACAAAGAAAAGTGCGTGCTTGCGTGCATGCGTGTAGTTCGGTGACCGGCGGGTTCTCTTCTATGTTGGTTAGCTGTCTGTTTGATTGGTTTGTTAGGTTAATGTTAGAATTTAGTTTGTTAGGGATCCTCAGCCAGGTGTCACGCACCTCCTCATCCTCCAAGCGGCGCTGTGTGTCGGTGATGAACTTGATGTACTGACTAGTCAGAGTCATCAGCTCGCTGTACCGGGTCCTCAGTGTTACATACTGATGAAGGAGAAAGAAAAAAAAATAGCTAACATTTAGAAATGTCCCAGCTTCAGGAATATTTTTTTTTCTTTGGGACAGTGGTTAATGGTTATCCTTTAATTCAAAAATATTCACTTTTTTATAGAGATGATTTCCAGTACTGGTTTTCATAAACTCACCTCCTGAATAATGTTGTCAGAAGCTGAATCCAGTTTGGTTTTCTTCAGGGGAGAGACAAGAGGTTCCACCTGAGCTTTGTAGGCAACCAGCTGGAGTTCATAGTCCTATTGGCATAAAAAAAAGAAAAAAAGATTACAGATTGTTTCTGTAAATGTTCAAAACTGCAGTATTCACCAAAATAAAACATAAAAAAAAAGTGTTATTTCAGACTCACCTTGATGGTATCAATGTATGCTTTTGCATATTTTTGACATTCATCGACTTTGTCTTTGTTCTGTTCAATCTCCTCCAGCAATTTCTGTTTTGAAATAAAAAAAAAAATGGTCCAAATAAAAGTTAAGCGCTGTAGTTTCCCATGAAAACAAATACAATGATGCCATTAATATCAAAGTGTTGAATTTACCTTCTCCTGGGCAAGTTGCTCCTTTAGTGTTTTGCTGTCAGTGATTGGCACAGCCTGGATCTTCTCCTGCCTTTGCTTAGCGTCAGCAATCCAGCTGATTAGCCAATCATAGCTCTCGCGATAGTAACCAAGCTGTCGGCCGAGCTGCTCCAGCTCTCTCTGGCGAAGGTCAATCTGGGTGAACACAGCCTTCCAACGGTCCTGGAGACCGGACAGCTGCGGGCGGAAGTGGTCGAGCTCTACGTCACGCTCGCTGTGCACGCGAGCCATTTTGTCACTTGCGGTAGAGGCCTTCTTCATCTCTTCTTCCAGGGAATCGAACACTGGCTGTTCGCCTTCAGCTTCAGTGCGCATTTTCTGCAAGTTTCATACAAAAAACACCAGTAAACAGTGAGCAAATCCACCAAAATAAGGCTAACCTACTGTTAAAGTATGACTTCTGTTTCTTTAACTTACATAGAAGCATTTGGGAATAATTCCTTGTAACGTGTAAAATATCAGTAAAAACGCTGTTTACCTTAAGCTTTGCTCTGTAAGCCTCTACTTCCTTGATATCACTTGGCACAGTGTGAACTTCACGCAGACAGTCCTCATACTGCTTGAGAACTCCCTCAGCACCTTGTGTGTTGCGAATGACCATTTCCACAGTCTTTAACCTGAGATGAAGAACATTTAATTCATTAAGGAAATTAAAGTGCATTAGCAAATGATGCATCTTCTCTTTTGCAATTAGTTGTTGGGGACTTACTTCTCAAGATAAACAGAGGAGAGCATGTGGGCATGATCCATCTTCTGTACAGTGAGGTCAAGCTCTGAGCGCAGCACAGGCGCTGAGGCAGAGGACTGAGGGGAGGCCAAGACTTCTTGTGTCTTTACAGACACCTTATCAAGGTCCTTCTTAAGGCTGTCAAGCTCTCCCTGGTCTTTCTATACAACAGAGAAGACAAGTGTGAAGAACAAAAAAATCCAAACAAATCCAAGCCAGCCTACTATGCAGAGCAGAAAGAAAAAGAACATTTGAAATTTAAATGAACTGAAGCTGGAGTTCTCTTTGATCTGAATTAGCCAAAGGCACCGATCAAGTTTTAAGTCTTGGGGGTACCAGTGGCACAAGGGAGAAGTTTCCCTTCTAGGTTTTCTGCTATCGTTAACGACTTTATGGCTTGTTTTAATGAAACCAACTAAAAAACAAAGTTTTTTTGTTTTTTTTTGTTTTGTTTTTTTGCTGAAGGTGAACTTCACCTACTAGCAGAACTGTACAGCTGTTGGATGTGTACCAGCTCTCATTGAATTGCATATAAGCCTTTAAGAGCTTAAAGCAATTTCAATTCTCTGCTGTGTTTCCACACTTCAAACCTACAAGGATTGCAGTTCATTCATGCATCCCTCCCCTCCACCCTGCTGCATGGCTTCTGGTTCAGTTAGCTACTTTTGTTTCTCATCATACCTCAGTTTTTTTTTTTTAATTTGTTATTTTTTACCCACAGCATAGCTCATTTTTCTTTGATTTGATGCCTAATTGCATTTCTGCAGAGAACACATTTAAATTTTAGTTGGGTACCTTCTGCTCCGTGGTCTTCTGAATGCACTCTTTGAGGGGCTCTTTTTCCACAGGTTTGCGAATGCGAGCCACAGTCCGAGCCTCACAGTCCTCTATACGCAGACGCAGGTCCTTCAGCTCAGAGATGTAATTTTTACACAGAGTCTCGTTCTGCTGACCTGTGTGACGATATTTTTGTTAGTTTAGAACAGCAGGAATAGACAAAAAAAAGTATTGGGCATATTATAGCATGACACATGCTAAGATGTCATGTTTATGAACAATTAATGCTGCCCAGTGTTACATTTTAATGTTTTCTATCAACTGTGTCACACCTTCCATGCAGTTCTTCATTTATATAATGTCTAAAACACACGCAGCTCTAGCTGCATCTATAGCATACACTACATATGCATTTTCTACAGGAGTACCTAAAATCAGAGCACATGTTCCACTTGGTGCAGAGGTGCCACAAAAAAATGCTTCTCGGGACCCAAAGCGACATGCAGTCACACATGACTAAACACAACCATGTGTTTACGACATTCCATCAAAGGCTCAAAGGCGTGTACACCTATTAGTTTGGTGAGCTATAGCTTTGGCTTGCTTTAAGTCACTCACCTTTGAGTCTAATAACCATTAATCCTGAAAAGTGAATTGACAGTTACATACTGTAACCGTGGTAAAACTGAGACTCATTAAACCAGTTTGTTGTTTGGAGAACAGATCTCACCTTTCTCCATGGAGCGAAGCAGATTGTCGAAATGCTGGGTGGACTTGGTGTATTCGCTCTCGATCTGCATGCGGTCATCAGGGCCGAAGAGCTGCGAGTCCTGGCTGTCACGCATGAAGTCCTGGTAGTGAAGCTCCAGATTCCTCATGATCAGCCGGTACTCTTCTGGCTTCATGGTCTTTAACTGCACACAGTAGAGTTAAAGAGAAGAAATTAGGAGATGGGACTTGTTTAGTAAGTTCTACATTATTGTTAAAGCACAAACAAGGCCCCTTTTGTTGTTTATTCTAAGCTAAGCTTGGTACACACATTCCAGTGACAACTAATTACCTTGTGGTAATGAAATTTATATTTCCAAAAATGCAGTTAAACACAATAAAGTCCCCTAGTTTGCCAGCTCTACACATTTCAGGGGCGAGATCCTTGTTTTTTATTCATATATATATTTTTTTTAAATTTTATGTGAGCGTGTGTGTGGTGGTGTGGGTTATAAGTACTAACCGTTGTGATGTTCCAGGAGCGTATCTGTGTGTAGTCTCTCATCAGGTACTGCCATGACAGCAGACTCTTCATATCTATATGGAGCATCTGCCACATGGACACCATCTGCTGATGACCTGCATCCAAACTGCAGCAGAAAAAAAATGCAAATTATGGGAGAATTAGGAAACAAACGCTGACATGATCAAGCATCAGGTTTCTGAGATTTGATTTATTAAAGGCAAGATGCAGAACTCTATCGCTGTCACACAGGGGACTGATTTTGTATTCTCACCTGGACACACTGTCCACAGCCTCCTTGTTGACTGGAGGTACAATGAAGCAGACAGAAGGCACCATCGCCTCGTGTCCAGAACGGTTCAGGACCTTCCACTTGAAGGGCTGAGAGTTGTTGAGGAGCGCACACTCGTCTCCTTTATGGACAGTGATCTGAAAAAAGAACATATTAGGACATAGGACATTAAAAAAGGCATACTCGGGATCTGTCACAATTATGATCACACTGGTGAATGATTATGAATCTCTACAAGCGAGATTAATCTAACCTCCTGCTGCTTGAAGTCACAGACAGCCTGAATGGGCAGTTTGCCTTTGATGGAGGTGGTGGGGTTTCGTGGTTTCAGCTGGATGATGGACCTGGATCTCTTGTTCAGGCCGGTCACCAGAGTCTTGAATTCATTCAGCTGTTCTTTCTCCTCCTGTTGAAAAGAAATGTGAACGATATTACAATAAAAGAAGAAAAACCCCTTGATACTTTTTTTTTTTTTTTAATGCTGTATGTGTGGTACAATGTGTGTGAACATGTACGCACCACAGCATCCTGCAGCAGATCCTCCAGGCGTGTGGCTGTTGTAGAGCGATCACAGCTGTATTTCTTTTTCATGTTCTCTTGCATTTTCTTCATCTGGTCTTGAGCCTCTTTGACGTCAGCAAAGAACTACAGAGGAGATCACACGAGGCACAGAATATTTCTGAATCTATGAATACGAGGGGATGATTATCACTGAGATTTATATTCATTAATGTCCGTGTTCCATACCTGGTAGTAGGCTGTGTTTTCTTTGAGATGAGCCTCTATACAGCAGCACAGCTGGAGGATCCAGCTCCACTGAGTCTGCAGGGCAGCTGTGAAGGCCTGGTAGAGATCAAGAAGACATGATGACAGTGCAATAGCTTGAGAACATTAAGTCTGTATTCTGAATGCAGACAGCTTACTGTTGGATTTACTGCTGTAATTACCTCAACTGTCTTCTTGCCAGGATGTCCGTTCCTGACAAGTTGGTCTCCCATGGCCTGGATGTCATTGACCTTCTTCTCCCTCAGCTCCAGCTCTCGCATGAGACCCTGAAGAATTGAAAGGATGGAGTTAATGATCTGCTTATTTACTGAACATCTGTCAGTGAATCTACATGGCTAAATTAGAGGAGATTTTTTTCTTTTTTGTATGTCAAAGTTTTGGCCTGGTTCTACTTCTTAAACGCACCGAGTAATTGTCTTTCTTAGCTGTCATGTTAGTGTTCCTGTCACTCCAGTCAAAGTTGACTTCTTCCTCTTCTTTGTCATTTAACCACATCAGTTCTTTAGTGGCAGCACTGACGAAGGCATGTAGTGAATCCAAATTCCTTAGGCGGGACTTGGAAGAGTTCTGAGGGAAAAAAAAGTAAATATTTACAGCTGATTAAGAATTGTGTATCCAAATATCCATAACCTTTTTGTGTAGAATACATAAAATCTGAGATATGATTATTTATGAGTAATTACCAGTAGTTTGCCATACTGAAGGTCCAGTTTTCCCAGGTATTCTCTGTATGTGCCCTTGCTGACAGGAGATAATTGGCTCTGTTGTATATGAAAAATGCAAAACACTATTAAGCAACAGGGAACCATTTATCTACTTAAATTACTTTAATTTCTATTAAAAGTGTGTGTGGACTTTTCAATGGTCAGATGGAATCACTACCTCATCAGCCTTGGCCCGTTCAATTTTGGACTTGAAGTCCTCCACGGTCTGATGCAAACCTCTGTGGCTGCCCAGCTGGGACTCCACAGAGGGCAGATCAGATCCCCACTCTGCATTATCAATGCGACACTGGTTCTCCTCCACCCAGGCCAAGAGGTCTTGGACGTAACGCAGGGTCACGTCATCCAACTCAGGCCGTGCCTTGACGGTGGTCTGCTGGACGGTCTGGGTCATCGGGATCTGGGCAGTAGTTACAGCAGACTTCAGACGAAGGTTGTAATCGGTGCGCAAGTTCACCAGGCGCTCATGGAGGCGGTAAACTCTGTCAATTAAAAAAAGAAATAAATCACACACACACATACAAAAAGGTGTTATCTGACAATGCCCTTGCATTTCAGCATCCTACTTTGATAGTTCAGTTGAATTCAGCATCCGCATAGCACCCACCTGCGGTAAATCTGTTCAGCCTGAGGGTGGCGCCCATCCTTGAGTACCTGCACATCATTGAAGAGCAGGCGAATCATGTTGTCTGCCTTGTCCAGCTCCCTCTCCACTTCTGCTGTGTGCTGAGCCGGTTTCCCTGCGTTCAGCAGACGAATGTCCTGGAGGAAAAACGATACTAAAGTGTTAATCTTAGCCTTATGTTTCAAGTTAGTCACACACATCAGGATGAACACATTTCTGTGACTTTTCTTTACTTTTGTACACTAAATCACTCAGTAGTTTCTGGATTTCCTGTCAGTTTGAGGACTCACCGTCTGCAGCAGGGTCTCCAGGCGGGCGAGCTGATCGTCACACATTCCTGAGTCCTTCTGGACTTTACCATAAATCCTCTGTAGCCTCTCAAGTCTGGACAAGATCAATACAATCAAATTAAATCAAGGGAACAAAGAGAAACTGTCCTCCCCTGCTATTTGATAACTAAACACCTATCACGCAACACAAGCCAAAGCTCACAACAAAGCCTTTGCAACACTTACGGGACCCTGAGTCGCAGTAAATATTCCAGTTTGTGAGGGTCGGTCACAAAAGCCATATCGCATTTCTTCTCAACAGATTTTAATTCAAGCTATGAAAAAGTTGGCTCTTCTTGGTTCTCACACACCCTTTACTCTGCCATATACGTGCTCAGAGGAGGACAAAGAAGTCCGGTCTGTCCATTCAGTCATTCCACATCCCAGAAAACGACATAAACAAGGCTGCGAGACTGCAACATGACGGGTCTGTCTTGTGACATGAAACCATCCCATTTTGTCCCAGGCATGACACAACATGGCTCTAAGTACATAAAAATGCACAATTTTCTTATACCTAATTATGTCTTTATGTGTGTCCAGTTATGGGCAGCACAACTCTTATCTCATTATAGACCAACCCACAAAACCAGAAAAATGCTCTTTGTTTTGGATACCTTCAAGCATTAGAGGGAAAATGTGCTAAATAATTTGGGTAAATATAAACCTGAGAGGGTAAAATAAGTGTAGTTATTTATTTAATTATTCACATTTTAATAGATAATGACATGTAAAAGACAATATTATTGTCATTGCCATTCCCTCGTGAGCATAACTGCTTAATTCAATAAAGCTAAAGCCAGGCTCGCCATTTCTCAGCTGTCATGAAAAGCCTTTGATAAAATTAGATACATCTTGTTTGTGTCTTTGTGTATTAAATAGATTCTGTTTATTAGTCTATGATCTTATTTCTGTTCCAGTTGAAAATATCATGATGTTAGCTCAGGCTATGAGAGCGGTCAGGTCCTCTACCAGGATTTAAGCATAGCTTAGCCTAGTACTCCCAAAGCAGAGGTACCATAAAAAGCTAAAATCATTCATGTTTTTGTTTCCATTCTTCACGTAAGTATTGTATTTATAACTTGGTATATTTGTGCATTCTCCTTTGCAAGGCTGACAACTATCATCAAACTTGATCACAATAATCGTATATTTTATAAATTCCAACCTCTCAAACTCTATTCTGAGCAGCCGTTCTCTCTCAAGGATGGCCACGTGGAGTCGACCCCATTCTTTCTCCACATCGATGGGATGGTAGCCTGGAGGGACCTTGACCTGACCAGCTTGCACAGCACTCTGTATGTGGAAGCAGAAAGTACTTAGTTGCTATGCGTTGGTATGACATTACTGAAAGAAGAGAATAAAATGCAGCATATTAGATTAAATGATACAAAGAGAGCTTGCCTCAAAGGACTGGTAGATGTGTTTGGAGCGGCTCTTGTCACCCTCTTTCACTGGCAGCTCTGTCTCTTTGAACTTCAAGAACTGGCGCCAGAGAAGCTAAGGAGAAAAACAAAAAAGCACAAAGGAATTTTTTTATTGCTAAATTTGATTTTCCTTTATTCATTCAAATGTCTGCAAGTTCCTAATGTTTTGTTTTTTGTTTTTTTTTTTTTCCAAAATCTGACTTCTCTGTGTGAAATCCCAGGATTCTGAAAAATTCTCAGTACTATGAATATATTACAGTAACACATCCTTTTTGACCAGCACACACTGGGGTGATACATCCTCTGAAAACAATATTCACCCATCACCACGACCAGCGTAAATGGATTTGGCCCCATAAAGAGACACTTAATTTTACTGCTCCAAAGTGCCAAAATAATTTGGTTAAATGTTTTTTAAAAAAAAATAAAGATATTCTACTAATGATTTACCTTCAAAGAAATGTAGAAAAATACTAAAGTCACGCTATGCTTTTGTAAAGGGAGTACTGACAGGGAGTGGTGAGCCTCCTGAGGATTAACTCAAGTATTATCTGCCTTGTGGCTATCTTTTCTCAGCTCCAGCACTGCCCCACCTTCAGTACAGCAATGCTTGTGAATATACTGTAGTTGACTATCTGCCCACAGCCGGATATTATGTAAGCATGTTCTTTGATCCAATAATGGCTAGCTGCAAAAATAATCTAATTTCTAACACAGGCCCTGTGTTTTAATTGTTTTTTTTTAAGAACGTGATGAGAACTTTTTTGTGTGTATTTCAATATTGCTCAACTGCAAACAAGCTTCTAACAAAAATCCCTGGCCTGGAGACATAATAACTGCTCATCATTAGCATCTCAGCTCACCTCTATCTCCTCGTAGCTGGCAGGAAACTTCCTCTCTTCGAAGATGGTGACATGGTGGCGGATCCACTGGAGCAGAATAGTCACCAGCTCGTAGTACTCCTGCCAGCGCAGCTCCAGCTCCTGCAGCCAGTGCAGCAAAAAAAAAAGATAGCTGGGAGTTTAACAACAAGAAACAGGAGGGCTCTTCTTCTCCTGCATCTCCATTTTAGTTCACTTACACACCACCCTAAACTCAATTAGGCAGCAACAATCCAGGTCTTATACGAGTAGACAAAGAAGCGGAGACGAGAGGTTGTTAAAGTGGGGGCTGGTGAAGGGGGAAGGTGGGAGAAGTGAGACAATGGTGGAGACAGACATGTTTTTTTTTTCAGATTACATGTACATGTGCTCATACCCACGCCTGAAAGGAGATTAATATGAATAAAAAAAAAAAAAAAGCTCTCAGGTGTGTTCATTAGTCACATTCAGATAGCTCAACTTTAAAATTAGGACTTTGAATCTTGTAAAGGATTTTGTACGTTTGTGGAACCAACATGTTTTTCCATAAACAGACAATAAATACTCAGATCCTCTCTGTCTCGGTAGCTGTAAGCACCACAGGTTATTCATTTTCTGTGACACTTACTTTCACAAGACTTCAATTTGTCTTTGACCCATTCACAGGATAGGAAAAAACAAAAGCTAATTTTAGGCACAGTCACAAGCTCCTTCAGTTCTGATTAAATCTGATCAAGTACTCCATCAGATCAAATTAGTTTCTCCACGTTCTGCTTACACTGGTTCTCATGCCATCGTGTGCGTCAGTGCGGGGCATGGCATCATACAAGGATGACACGTAAGTGATGATGGATTTCTCATCTGGGTGCGGGACGTCAACATCTGAAAGGATACGGTAAATTTATGTTACGTGTCATTGCCGCCAGCAGTCGATAAGGAGGAGGAATATTTCAGCTGTTATCAGTCTCAAGAACAGATTTTCTGTGTCTGTTTAAACCGATTTTTGACCACTTTTACCTTCAGGGTCCAGTAGGCGTGTCACACCCAAATCTCTCTCAGCCACATTGAAGGCTTGTTCTAGGTTCTCCAGGTTGGTCTGTCGATACACTTTGCCCATGTCGACGAGTCGGGGACTATGGAACAGAAAAACGCAACTGATTACCCACAGGGCCAGTCAAATGTTCAGAAATACCATGAGACGTTTGATTCTAGTGATACACTTTGTTACTGCCTTTAGTGTCATTAAATAACTTAAGGCCTCCCAATAGCACCAGATGTGATCATTGCCACTCCTCAGTGGGTAAGTAGGATATTGTCTTCAAACAATTCAAAGCTGCATTTGAAAGGGACAGCTTGCCACACATATAAATAACACCACAAATGTCACTCATAGGAAAATGATAGTAACATATATGTCACTCATGAACTGCAGAATTAATGCAGTCTCTGCAGGCATGTTTGCTTAAACGCTATGCCCCCCCCAATGCAGTTTATTAGCAGCAGGACCTTTTATACCTTCTGCCAGTGGGTGAATGCTGTAGACGAGCCCACCCGTTCACTTGCTGACAGAGCTGCATGAGCACCTGCCTTTTTCTCCTCTGGGTGTTTGACGCTTGCTGGCAGATGTCAGAGCATCTATAGGTGGAATGTAATTTACAGGGCAGCTCACATAGTCAAAGCTGACACAAGTTAGGCTGGCAACGAGCCGCAGCTTGACTCCCAGAAGAGGCAAAAGTTCAAATCTCCAGAGTGCAGAGCCTTATCTATCATGCATGCATACATCACCATTACAAAGCTTTCAATCATAATAGGAGTTTTAAAAATATTTCCAAATCCATAAATACAAGCAAGTAAATACAGTATGTACAGATTCATACATATCTCTCATGGTTAGAGTGGTATGGCCTCCGTTGTGTCTGTGCACAGGAGAAGACTCCACGTGACGGATTTCTCGAACGCAGTATTGTTTCGTTGGTCTGGGTGGGCTGCTCATGCTCTGATCTTCTTTTACACAAAAGCTTTGGGACCTCCATCCATGACCCAATTCTTCGCTGCTTGAGGGGGCCCCTGAGCTATGAGAACCCCGCCCTGAGTCCCAGGAAGATCCCTCCGATGGGATATCCTCACACAACATGACCACCCTGTTGTCCACATGGCTGAAATTGCCTGACGAGCTACCGATGAAGCCCAGGCTTCCCTTCTTCTTTTTTGACTTCTTTCTTACACTGAGCATTTTAATACCTATACGCAGGTCCGAAAGCTGTACTGATTGTAGCTGACCGGGGCATTCATTTGAGCAAATCTTTAAGGCTTAAAATTGCGTGTAAATCCATTCTGCCATTGTCTCAGATGTCCATCATCTTCCAAGGATCTGCTTAATCCTTCTACAGGGATTCCGGCTCCTTGACCAAGTTTTTCAGCATGAAACGTAAATTCAGCCGTGGCTTTGCAAATCCACGTTGGAAAACACCACACATGTACACGAAACCGGAACAATCTTGAGTGTGCCAGATTCTACGCTCGATTACTCTGACTTATGCCTCAGCACCAAGTAACATTGCACTTTTCATGTAGCAGACACAGAGTGCTACAGTTACGCCCACACACCACTCCCCTGACCTTCATGAAAGGCAGCAATAAGCCGGCCTCAGCAGCCTCCTACAAAAGAAAAAAAAAAACAGTGCAGGTACAAGCTGAAGTTTAAGAAAACCTGCCCCTGCAAGCATCTATTTTCTTTCAAATAATAATGGCTCTAAAGAAATGCACCTTTCTCTTAAGCAATGCAGCTTTTCTCCCGTTTGCACTCTGGACTTTGTATGAATACCGCTGTCATAGAACCAACAAAATAGTTCACTTCATTCACAGATTTCCTGAGAAATGCATGCGCATTCATTTCCCAGGATAACACACAAAGCACCACTAATTCTACTATGAAGACCCACAACAGCTTTGCGGGATGTAGCATATTTAGGGTTCAACAAAAAAAAGTTTCTGATTTAGCTTTTCAAAGCTAGGTTCCCAACAATTTAACAAGCAAACTGCTTTTAATATGGGAATTATCATCTTAATACACAACCAAAGTAGGTACAGAATTACTCAGAGCCAACACCCACCAGTGGTATTCTAAGCCTAAAGGCTTTGAATCTTCATGGAGACACATGAAGACACATTTTATTGAAGCAACATGAGCATGTGTGGTGTCAGGTGTAGTACCTAGAAAAGTATCTATGAGAGGCATTTTAACAGATCATGGCAACAATAGTGCAACTGTAAACTTGAGTGCATACGTAGCAAATCAACTTGCAGATATGTGCAGTATATTGAGGCTCAGTATTGAAGGAGCTATATGATGTGGCTTATTGTCAGTCAGTTAAAATAAATCAGCCATAATACCCTTAAACAGCCACATCATGCTTAGCGTGTCTCAAAAACAAAAGAGAAGATCTCTCTTGTGAATACTGAGGGTAGAATTTAATTACAAAGGAGGCTTAAACTGGAACTATAAAGTGTAATTTGACATCTGAAAGCATTCCAAGGTCTCACTCCTGCACTAGTACGCTCCATATTGAATAAAACTTACGGATGGTGTGTCAAGACAAGCTAAGTCATGGGAAAGACCTCGATGAGCGCCTATCAGTACAGGGAAATGCTGCAGGCTTCTTATTCTGTACTATATAACATCATCATATTTGTTGGCATTGACTTTGGGATTATTTTCCAACAAGAAACTGAGCACACTCACTAGTGCTTGTGTATGACAGCATTGAAGAGTTTGCCGTCCCTCCAGCTGGTGGTGAAGTTGTCACAGCGGATGCCCTGGTAGCCCTCTGTCATCCTCTGGGACCAGAGCAGCAGCTTCTCCTTGGCTGTCATGTCTTCTGACTGGCCGTTGACCTGAATATCTGAGATCTGAGACAATTTTATACCAAATGAATGTTAACGCTCATGGAAGACAGAGAGGATTTGTGGATAATGCAAGGAATGTGGAAGAAATCCATCATTAGTGGAAACCCAAAAGATGCAGTTTAAAGTGGACCTATTATGCTTTTATTTTGATTTTGAGAGGCAGCCAATCAGAAGAAAGCTGGCTTAAAAGAAACTTTAGTAAAATCCAAGAAAAAAACAAAACACAGAACTGAAAATAATCACAATAGGTCCAGTTTAAACAGAATGACTCAACACCACAGTGTGAACACCTCAGTCATTTCACCTTAAGTCAATTCTGGACTTAGTATCTCTCACAGTTGGGCACCAAATGTGTTTCATGGGATTTAGTTGAGTTTTGCCTGGTGTAGTGTTGGAAAACACCGCTGTGGCATCCAGATAAAGTTTCATTTGGGGGTTTTGGTGGTAGGAAAGATGAGTCATAGCAGTGACTCAGGGCAGATGGAGTGTAAATGAGCATGCTGCACTCAGATGCTTCTCTTCTCATAGCTCTGTTCTGTAATAATACTTTGAATAATCAATTCAGTTAAAAAGTGTAAAGCCCAAATGCATCATTGCTTTATTACTAAAACTCATCCTAAGACTGACAGTTACATCTGCAATTAAAATGATCCTCCAAATACTTTTTTCTTCCAAGCGTACACAATCTTCTTTCCTTTGTGATTAAGTTCATTTAGGATAATCAGATCAGATTTGTGTGAAGAAGTCTGGAGTCTTTATGACTCATCAGCAACCACAGCCCAGCTGTCTGTTTTTCCTCTATTGTATAAAAGTATAATGACTGTGGGAACACAGTGTGTATCTAGAGGGCCCAGTATTATCATTACCAGAATGGCATAATCAAACCATACCACTTTCACCTTTTATTCCCCCCCTCTGCTTAGCTTCAGCTTTCTGCAATCAAAACCTCAACCACTTATATGGGTGAGGGTGCGGCCATGACTATTAGGCTCTTGCCCAGGGATTTCTGCCTGGCAGCTTTTGGCATACACAGGAAAGGCAGGAAAAAGGCCTGGAGAGTATGTGATTGGGAGTGTAGGATGCCATCAAAGCTGTACACTCCAACCTGACACACCCTCCCCTTGGGAGTCAGCGGGAGAGTGACTCACACTAACACACCCTGATGAAACAGTTCATATTTGCTGCAGAACACTAAATACTTGAGTGTTTCATAATAGAATACTTCTAGGAATATGATTAGAATTAGAAGGATTGATTAAAAAATGTCCTTTTGAGAGATGTTTTGAAGAGCAGAGTCCACTCTGATTGGCTCCAAGGAGATGGGAAGCCGCAGCCGAGAGGTTCAAATCCCAGAGACAGAGGGCAGACACCAATAATATAATGAAACACAACACTGACTGAAAAGGACACCTGGAAGTGGAGGATGATGGTCCATATTAACCCGAGGGTCAACTTGGGGTTCCCATCAGCTATGTCATCATTTCTGATGTTAACCAGCTTGACCTGAGAAAGCAAAACATTCATATTACTCACATGATTACAGCAGATATAAGTCATCTTCTAATGATTCATATTTGTGGTCGGGTTTTTATCATTATATGTAGCATACCTGCCGGTGTCTGAGGAAGTCCAGTGCTATCTGTACATTCTGAAGTTTGTGGAATCTCATGCGGCCTTTCTCTCTAGGCTGCAGAGGATGAAGAAGAGATTAAGATGTATTTAGTTATATTACAGACACTCAGTACTCCGTGGTACTACCTTTAGACAGGAGGGAGGATAGCAACCAATAAAAATAAAGGAATGAATGATGTAAAAATGAAAATTAAACATAAAACATGTTTAACAAAAAGACAAAATCTAAAATCAAAAACTATGTACAATTTCAACTACAATGGCAGAGGAGGAAAAGTTCTCCAACAAGCAGAATCCAAACTAAATGTTTCTTGTATATGTTCACAGCGGCTACATGATTAAAGCAAGGCTGTCAGCAAAAGAAACAAACCAAAAAAAGGGCCAGCAAAAAAAAAAAAAATTAAAAATCATGGCTTGACGTCTGTGGATACCATGCACAGCCAAATAACCGAGGAAGTGCTGCAAACCCACTCACCAACCGAACGCTCCTCGCCATGTCTCTCTCCCTCGGCTAGCCCCAGCAAGAGCAGTGCAAAGGAGAGGAGGCGAAGGCCAGACGGCAAAGATCAGCACACACAGCGGAAGGTTAGAGGAAGGCAAACGGGAGAAGGAGGAGTAGAAAAGGAGACACGTCGATCAGATAGGAGCACAGTTCACAAACGCACACACACACACACAGTCCAAAAGTGGTGGCAATGTGCTACTGCTATGGAGGCATTCCGACGATGAGCAGAGCTGAAGCTGATGAAGGGCAGCAGCAGAAAAGCTTTCGTACAGATTTGAATCCCAGGATATGAAGTAAGTAAGCATTACAGAGAGCAAAGTAAGAATCAGATAAAAAAAAAACATGGCTAATGATATAGAAAGGAGGAGACTGCAGATTTAAAAGGTGCACGGGTCAATAAGAGGTCTTTGTTTAGCAAAGCTCAGATCAGGTGAAGCCCTTGACTGACAACTTGGCTGCATTATTTTACAATTTGTTGCCACAGGGATGGCATTCCGGTTCAAACTAATTAAAGTCATCCTTGTATAGTCAGTCAGGATTAGGTTTAGGTGTGGATTATAAAGAACTGTTAAAGCATATTTGTCACTTTGACAAAACTCTAAACGTGAGGACCGTACTCACCAGTGTTTCCCCAGAGAGGACCTCCAACAGCGAGATCAGGTTATGTCCATCTCGAAGGTCTTCATACAGGTCTGTCACATGACGCTGTGCCTGCCACGGGGAAAAAAAAAAGGAAAGCAGAGGATACGTCAAAAGGATTCAAGATACGATCACTTGGAATAACCTATCCCACCGGAGATGGTGCAGTTTACAATTTTACTGCAAAAAGTTAATGGCCAAAAGTTTGGTTTAAAACATTTTCAGTGTCATGTACTGCAATTTTTCTACAGTGCTTTGAGCTTTCTCTAAACTAGCACTATTCTGCACACGTCAGGAAAGCATAGCCATGAGCAGCCGATCCTGACTGCAGGCAGCTGTCACCCTGAGACACGATGGACAGGACTCTAAACAAAAAGATGGATCATTAAGGGTTAAAAAAAAAATGATTAAATTCTTTGGATTTCAGTTAAATGAATTCATTGTTTATCTAAGAGATGCATGGTGCAGTTGCAACCAGACAATAACAAAGCAAGTGAGGGAAAGCAAAAGTGATGAGGGAAAGATATGATGGTGCCAGGGAGCTCAAGCCTGGACAGTAAAAAAAAATAATAAAATAAAATAACACATGAGGGGTGGAGCAGCCTCCATGCAGTAAGATGCTGACACATATTTACACATTTACTGCCAGCACCTACCTCTACCTTCCAATGCTGGCGATGGAGAAGAGATGGATGAAGAAAAGGTAAGAATGGAAACGAGAGAATGAGAAAGAATGAGAACAGAAATGAAATGAAATGATAGTGGGACTTTAGAGGGTTTAATGATAAACATGATGACAGACTGATGAAAAACACAATTATTAATCCACTTTTTTTTTTTTTTTTTTTAAGTCTGTAAACATAGTAGTCTACTGGGTGTGTGTTTTCCATGTGGGAAACTGAGGCCTCAGCCCTAAAATGGAATGAAGGCATATTTTCCCTTGCAAGTTACAACAGTGACTGATTTATCTTGGCAAGAATTTCAGCACCTTCCGACCAGCCGTGCATCCAGCCTGTGATATGCTCCTCCCTGCCTACAGAGAGAAGATGAAGAGAAGTACACCCTGGAGCAAAATTAAGTGAAGGGAACCAACACTGCTGCCACTAGGGTTCACTGTTTGCACAATAAAAGCCCTTCCTACTTTATAGGATAGGGTCCAATGTGAAGTCTGCACCCTTTGAAACTGTCTTACTGAATTGCACATAAAGCTCTCTTCAGTCAGATTAGCACCTATTTACACAGCTAAATGATGATGAGCCAGTCTTCCTTTGTCAAGTAATGCATGCTGTGATTTGCAAATAGCTCAACGCCCTCTATCTAGCTGAATCTAGCACAGTCATCTGTCGCCACTCCTCAGTTACTTTGTACTGCTGCTGAAAGGTTACTAGGCAAGCTGCACACTCAAGAGTGGAAAGGATCCGCTTTTAAGGACAAAGTCATTGCACATGGCCGACAGTGCCTTAAACCGGTCCCTCCAACTGTCCGTGTGATCCACTGTCTGGAAACAACATGCTTAACATGACTCAGGTTTTACGTCATCTTGTGGAGTTCCTCTAATTTTCTTTATCCTTCATCTGATAGCCATCCATACAGTGCAACCTTAATATGCAACAATTGCAACATCACAAGCAATTTGTAGGTATCTACTAGAAAACAGATGTTTATCCCATAGCTGGTTTGATGTTTCACTCTTGTCTTACGCAAGAAGAAGAGATTTACTGAGCAGGATGGGGGAGGGTGTAACCTTCAGTGGCCCTTTACAGCTCTTCACAGTTGCACCCAGCCTCCAGTCTGCCCCTGTCAAGCCAACCATTAAGCCATTAAATCAGTTTAACAGCAGTTTAACCTCAGCAGAGCAGTCCAGCAGATTCAAACATAGTTTAACACTTTCCCTGCCTAACATGCGCCTTTTGCTTCTGTGAGGTTCTCTACAGAGGGCTGCGGGTGGCAATAATGCTCTTTTTTTGCTGCTAAGATACAAATAGGCAACAGACAAGTGAAAGTCTTAAAGTCATGCAGTGTTGCAGTATGTGGGTACAACCGTAGCAATAATATTGATGCGAGCACTTATGTAACTCGCCATGCATCAGTGCAAGCCTTTCGGTTTAAGGCGTGCACAGATGCAGGTACAGCCGCCTGGATCCAGCAGTCTGTGCAGCACATGCGCTACCGTTGGCCTAACCAACCTCAGGCTCTGGGCCCAGACCAGATTTTGCCTCTTCAGAGGGAGCTAAGTGAGTCCAGATGTCTGTGACTCACGCTTGAATATTCACAGCGGACACTTATGAGAAACAAGAGGGAGTAACTGAACTAGGTTCTCATACAGTGGTAATAGAAACCTTAGCGCTGCACATTCATGGAAGGGATAACACTCTCTTTGTGCTCTTTTTTCCCCTCTCTTGCGCCATTAAAAAAAAAAAAAAATGTCTCTGAAGTGAAGCACTTAATGGCTGTAAATGTAGCGCTGCCAATGGGAGTTTTGTGGAAGAAAAGTGGCATAAGCAGGAATATTTTTAGTACCCTGGGAGAGGGATATTGTGTTACGGGGGCTAATCGATCACTCCTAATGAGGAGCTCCAGAGTGAGGAGTATAGCTCGTTTGACTTAACTCGCATTCTGACCTGTTTATGTGAGCCTTCAGGCCATAGATTGAGAATAGTAAATGAGACAGGTGAGACTGGAGGAGTGCTGATGGATGGCTTACACACATTCTCAACTGATGACAGACGGGACTTCTGGTAAGCCTCTCCATCACGGTGCCCTGCTAGTGACTGAGTGCGAAACAAGGACTGTCTAGCTAATGTATGTTTTTATAAGTGAGAGGGCCGGGTGTTGGTAATGATTTCTGCAGAGATGCTAACAACGAAAATCCACTACTAATCAAAAGTATGCTGTCTATGTAAATATATTGTAAAAATGCTATGTAAAATAAACCTACAGGAGTAGTGAGTCAATAACCCATCACACAGCATAATTCTTGCATCATAAATACAAACTGAGGCCAACTATTTAAAATAGTAATTACATGTAAGCCACTATCTCCTTACACCAATAAGGTTCTGGGTTCAAATCCACAAGCCAGCTGGGGCTCCTCCATGTGGAGTTTGGATGTTCTCCCTGTGCCTGTCTGCAGGTACTCGTGCTTCCTCTCACAGTCGAAGGACATGCGTGTTAGGTTACTTGGTGAATGAGTGTAAATGGGGGTCTGTCTCTCTCCGTTAGCCCTGCGACAAAATGTTTAGGGTGTACCACGCCATTCGCCCTATGACAGCTGGGATAGGCTCCACCCTGAATTGGATAAGCAGTTATGAAAATGGATGGATGGATTGATGGATATGATGATCATAGTACGTGGACATAACGTCAGAATATATGAGCTGCAATATTTATTCAACGCTTGACGCAGCCTCCTGCCGCTCACTGTACAAACATCTGCAGTTTGACACTTGGAGCACAAAGAGGGAAGTTTACTCTTTGATATCCACCTATGGTCATTGTGAAAGAAAACACACATACACGTGTCTGAACAAAAGTGAAAATTGTTGACACTCTCCTGTGACATCACCCCCCCCCATACCTTAGTCATATTATGGATGGTGTGTACGTGTGAACACAGAAAAAGTGTAACACAGAACAATCCAGAAGAGGTCCTTACCTTTATCAAGTGCTTGTTCACCCATTTTGTGAAGGTCTTTTTCTGGACTCGATCTCGTTCATCTGCAACACAGAGCGACCGCGGTTAAACATCAGATTTGTAAGAGAAGGAAAAGTGTGCAAGAGGTGCATGATTAATATGTTTCTACAGTGTATTCCTAACAGCAAGCTAAAGCGGAAATCCCTAAGACTTGTTATATCTCTATAGAACAAACGCACTTTATCACTGGGTGGAAAATGCCTCTTGTGCTCCTGTTCAAGCCTGCATCTGAGTCAGGGAACCCATTCACTGTCTGCAGATGCACTTCTGTTGTCTCGAACACGGGTTTGCAAGGTCATGTCTCACTCTATGACACCACCGGAGCTCTTAAGACGGAAACAAAAATGAAAGGATCGAGGCTGCAGAGGTGAAACGTTAAAGTGTGAAGATCCTTAGGCGTGATAACCACAAGACATGGCATAACTATTAGAGCGCTATTATCCGACAAGAAAGAACAAGATCTAGGCGTGGGATCCACCCACTAACATAACAAACCTTCATACTCCCTCCTAGTGCTGTGGAGTTCAGGTTAAAAAAAAACAAACAAACAAAAAAAAAAAAACACACACACACACACACACACACACACACACACACACACACAGAAGGCGTGTCAACTGCAACATTTATTATGGATACAGTGGAGTTTTCTCTCATGTGACCTCACATGATCTAAAAGTTGTGGTTTACTCAATATTCAGACGTGCTTCACCCACCTTCCCTTCAGCTTATGCCAGAATGCCCCACAGACGCGCCACCAAGTCGCCATCTTATCAGTTTTAAAGGGAGTGACCAAACTGTCTACATATGTTGACACGCCCGGCAAAGAAAAGCAAAGGGCAGTGATTCAGTGCGAACACAGCACAGGTGCCCAGAGGCTACTTTTTTTTTTTTGTTTGTTCCTCTCCAGAGGGAGTGTTAACTATGACTCCTGGACAACTCTGTTATGGAACTGGGTTGCCATGGAAATAACATACTAAGACCACCAGACCTTTAAACCTCCCAATTTTTCATCTAGACCAATGAAGACAGTTTATGTAACTGTGTGACCTCCACGGTTCTACTTCCTCTCAAAGATGCAAAAATTCACGCAAACAGGAAATGCAACGGGTCGCACCTCGAGCCGCCACTGACTGCATCCTGATTGCACTGTTTTCAACTAAATTGCAACACTTTTCATGTGCACTTTTCAAATGAAGGTGAAAGTCAAATCACCACACGTCACCACACACAAACGTGCTTCCATCAGGAGTGAAGTCTATGGTCCAGAACTGAATATGATTATAGTGGAAAAAATCTGCTGTAACTCAAGTATGATTAATGGGATGTGAAGCTTACTTAATGCTTTAACTTCACTACATTTCAGAGGGAAATATTTTACCTTTATTTTAAATTTACAGGTAATAGTAGATTTTAAAACTTAAGCAGTAAATACTCAGTAAAACAGTTATAATAATGCCTGCATAATAAATGCTTTTATTTTGATACATTGTAGAAAATAAATGTAAAATACAGTGGCATTTTGTGTTTGGATCTGATTGAAATGATATTTTTACTTGAGTAAAAAACGTAAGTTTTAAGGTTTGTATAGGTTTTATGAGGACCTGTGGATGGCAAAGCAAATCTTTTACTAAGACTTGATTCTGTAGAAACAGCTGAGACTAAAAATATCCATTTTCACAGGAATGCAGAACAATGTGAATGAGAAAAGGAAAAAGCTGCATGATGCATTATGTGACACCTCATTCATTTTGGCTACAACTGAAGAGAAACAGACTGTAGCTCAAGTGATTCACTTCTCCCCAAAACACATCAAGCCTGCCACACAAGAAAAGTTGTCAATGGGCTTTGCTGCCCAGTGTGAAATGAGGAAGCTGCAGACGCATTAGGAAAGGGGAGTATCTTCCTTTAAGCTACTCTGCTGGGGGAAATACTGGACAGCCAGAATAGCTGGATGAAAAATAATATGCACCTCATGATGCATGCCCATGACTACAATAAACGCAAACAATCAGCAGCAAATTAAAAGATCATCATCTCCTATGAATGAAACAAAAAAAAAAAAAAAAAAACAACATTCACTTTCACATAATCATTTTCAGGCTCTTGCAGACAAAGGTCTGCAACCTGGACTCTGCCCATTTGGGAAATTAAAAACACCCCTCACCCCTTCCTGGAAAACCACTTAATTCGTGCCCAGCGGCTCTTCACACATGTGGAAACAAACAGATCAAGACTTGCGATAAAGCTAGTTTCCATTAACTGCCACCATACTGGTACCTTTCCTGCCGTCCATGGCCTTCAGCATCCCTTGGTAGTAGCCATCGTCTGAAGGTGTCCTCTCTCTGCCAAAGCTGTCAGAGGAGAAGTTCCTGTACCTCTGTTGCTGAGAGGTCATTGTCACCGCGTGTCAGCGCACAAAATAATAATCCTAATGATAAAATATCCTCGGTGGTCTTCCCCCTCAATAGGAACGTTTGCTCTTTTTTTTCACTTTTATCTGTCCCTCCAGCACTACAGTTGATCCCAGAGTAAGAAGTCCTACAGCCACAATCCACTCAGCGCTTCACAAACCTATGATTTCTCTCTTCTTCTTTTCCTGTCTTAACCTCTTCACTCCTTCACTGGGTTCGGCTCTCCCTTCTCTTTCTTCCCTATGTTTTTTTTTCACTCCCTTTTTTCCTCTTTTCTGCTGCTCACTCTGTTCCCGCGAATGATGCCTGTGGGCTATGATGTCTGGGCCTGTCCTTATGTGTGATGTGCAACTGTGTATTAGTGGTGGCCCTAGTCTGTAGAGGACTCTACACACCAGTGGGGTTTGTGTGTGTGAGTGGGTGGGGCTCTAAACACACGCCTACCTCTTGCAATGTGAGGCAAAGAAGAAGAAGAAGAAGGTGGAGAGGCTGGTAAGGGGCGAGGTGTGGCAACCTGCATGCACTATCACTTATTCACCCAGCTTGCGCAACAACAGACACACACACCAGCTGAGTCAGAGAACGCAATAAAGAGTCATAAAAAAAAATGGTGCTCGTGACTTTTTTATGTTTTACATTAATTTGGATATTGAAATTATTGAGATGTCCAACAAGATCCTAAAAAAGGTAAAAAGAAGGAGTTTTCTCAGTCTCTCTCACACACACACACACACACACACACACACACACACACACACACACAGAAGCATACACATCTCCGGTTAATTACTTCTTATGCCCAGCATTCCTCATTCTTTTCACATTAGGAGTCACTCACTGGTGTAGAAAGAGATGAGATGGGCAATGAGATCGTTTTGGGAAATGCTGTCATAAACCCCACCCTGAACATCACTGATTTACTGAGAGATAGAACAGCTTATGACTCTATGTTTAAATGCGCCTGTGCATGTAATTTTTTTTTTTTTGAGTACTCGTGATGGAAAAACACATCCTTTTGTTTATTTAAGTCTCCATGTAGAGCATGAAGTGCAGTATGTCACACTCAAACAACATATCTTTCCCCTTCCTATCTCATGAATGGAAAGGTTTGAGTCGCCGCAGCCAGAACTCTTCTTTTTTTGGCTATTCAGCCAAAGTCACCTTCATTTCTCAACTTAACTACACATTTCCTGCTCTGCAGTATTTAATCCAAACAAATTAAGGAACAACAGACGCATCACTTCCTCCTGTATAAACCACATGAATCTGCCAGGCAACTAAGAGTTTTTTGGAACGGCAAATCAAATAAAGCAAGCAAAAAACATCTGGCCTCTTTCTTCCCCTTTTCCTTTTTTTTTTGAAAGATTGTTACTTTAGAAAAAGAAAAAAAACCATGATTCAATTACTTAAAAAGCAAATAATAGACAGAAATGTATTATATTTGGCATTCTCACTAACCAAACTCCCATTAATGCCACTCTGCTTTAGCTCCTGTTGCAGTTACTGGGAAGCAATCTGCAGAATGCAGCCTGAAGATAGAGCCAAAGGAGCCATTCACACAGCAATATATATATAAACTGGTGGCACTATAAACTATGAGGTTAGACTGAAGTAACAAAATGAGACTTATTACTTAAGATTTTATTATTTCTTATTTTAAAAGCAACATATGCTCACTATGCAGTTGCCCTCATCACATAGTTCCAGCTCTGTGTCTAAAGTCCCACATTTATCATTTTATCAGAAGGTTTAAAGCCTGCTTTCATAACAGTCCCCTATAGTGTGGTTGTAGTATGTGCTGACAGCTGAGCTAGAGGCCAGGGTGTGTCTTACCCTCTGCTAAATCCTGCCTCTCTGTAGCCTCAGGGTGGGTATATATCCCATTTTCTCCACCATGACTGACATCACTTTATCAGGCATCTAAAAGTACTTTTTTCCCTCCCCTTCCACAGTGCAGTGCATTCAACATGGCCTGTGTGAACATGAAGGCACTTAACATGTCAGTGTGTGTGTGTGTGTGTGTGTGTGTGTGTAATGCCCTGACTCATTTGAGACACGCTAGCAAATTTGGAGACACACCTTTCTAGTTTAATACATTGTCTAGGCAAGCTGCAGAATTAAGGTGCGGTATGCGGGCAGGTAATTAAATCTGAAAGAGGAAAGGAATCCTATCAAATGCAGAATGTGCTGTAAAAAAATACTCAAAGTTTTAAAAACGCCTGTACAAGATCTGATTAAAAAAAAAAAAAAAGAAATGGCTTTCCAGTTTATCAGAGGTGCAGAGGCAATAGCAGATGGTAACAGACCTCAGTGACAATCTGGCGGGGAAACACATACCAGCACCTACTTGAGCTCCAGTTCTGACCCACACTGGAAACACTATAGCATGGGAGACTCGAAAGGAAACGGGCGAAAGTGTGGAACATCTTAGTCATAAGAGCGTTCCTCTTAAAAAGGAGGCATATCATTAACGTCTCAACATGCTTATTACTGCTCCTTCATCTGGTTTCATCAAAACCAGATGGAACAGTTGGGCTTTTTATAAGAGCGGAGAGTGTATGGTGAAAATATGGGGAGTTTTTTTTTTTCTCTCTCTCAATGATATGGTGAAGATTGATGATGGACTTGACAAGGATAACAGTCTCCTTCCCACAGTGCTCTTGCATGTAGTGCTAATACATGCATTAGCTGTACATGTTATACCTGCATGGTCTGTGCCTGAAGCTATTGTGTGCATTTGGCTCAAAGCACCCTTGTGGCTAAATGTATGTTTTCATATGATTCCTAGTTGTTTTTTGTTAAGCTCTAACTATGGCTAAAAAAGTGCTATACAAACAAGTTTATCATCACACATGCTGAGATACCTGAATGAGAAAGAGCCACTAGCACGGCTGTTGAGTCTTACGTTTGTCACCAGTAATACAGCTTCTAATTGTGAAAATGGTTCAACTCTAACTTGATTCAACAGGTCAGTAATATTGGGTCTATATGCCTTTAGTTGATACTCATATTCTTGACACGGTTGAGCCTTCCACCACTTAAAACTACAACAACCTTTATTTAAGCACTTGGGAGCGACAGAGCAAAACAAATTAGAGGACAAAGGAATTCTAGGAATGTGTCATTATGGTTTTTCTAAGTGCTGATCTGCAGGGAAAATACAACGGTTTAGCCAGAGGGAGGACGCACAGCAGTCCTCTTTGCTGAGAATGAAAAAGCTGCGAAACAGGATTCGCTCCCTCAGTTCAGGTTACATGCCTTTCTATCTTTCTCTCCCATGTTTATAGCGATATGTGGTCGCCACACCTTTTTTTTAAAAGGAATGGCGATAAAACTAGGAGCAGCCTAAACACACCCAGGATTATGGCACAGGTTGTTCAGTAATGATAAAGAAGGGTATGAGCTGTTTTGCAGTCGAGCGGAACCAAGGAGAGCACAGAAGTTACGCTATTAGTTATAAATGTGTTAAATTGGCCATTACGTGTGATTAATGCAGTGCTGTAGTTCTAATCCGCTACCTTTTAGGATTTCTACATTTTGAATCTTTATTCAGGTAGATATCAGAGTTGATGCTGATGGATCAAATGATTTAAAAAATATTCAAACAATACATTTCTGTTAAAAACTCATCCAGATGACACAAGAGCGGTTTTTTTGTTGTTGTTATCACCAACATGGATCTTCAGCCCGACAGCAGACTTTAGGTGATGTAGCTCTAGTGATGATACTGCAAACCCAGTTTAACTCAGACTCAACAAGCCTTTGGATTAGTCGCAGCAGCTGAGGTTTAAAATAGCTCGGTGCTGAGCGTCAGGGGCCTCTGTGGAAAGCCCCACATCTGGGGTTATGTTAGTTGCTAACGTGGAATTTGGGTGATGGAGAAATAACTCAGTTAGCCTGACGGGCACACAGCGGCTAACATTTAAAACAGCATGTGCCTCCCTCTGCAGGACACAGTGCCGTAACTTGGCAGAAAATGCACATGTGAACAAGGGCGTGTAAAAGCGTGTCGGCTAAATTAGTCAAATGTAAGTGAAATAACACAGAAGGGTGAACGGCTTTGTTTGAATTAATTGGATTGAAAGCTGGAAAACAATTTAAAAACATCAAATTAAGTGTAAATCAAAGAACATTTACTGATCTTTTCCCTTTTTTTGTGTGCAGAGTAGTGTGTTTTTAATGAAGAAAAAAAAAAAAAAATCAGCAAATTATCAGAAATTAGGAACTGTTAATAGCAGTGTTTGGCATTCTGCCCTTAAAAAAGACTTTAAAGAGTTTTTTTTTTTTTTAAAGTTGTTATTAACGTAAAAGTTTATGACCCGATTTAAAAATCAGTGGCAAACGCACCTGCTCTGCACTACAAAATATATTCTGTCTTAATCTCAAGCACATAGTGTAAGTTATTTTTAGTTTCTATTAATCCATCAGTATCACATGTGGTATTTCCATCTGCCATCTCACCCTCAACACTTTTCTGTAAATGTGGGGGGAAAAAGGGAACTTGAGACGTTTCTATGGCAACATCCACAAACATACAGCACCATGTTCTGCAGTGGTAACCATTACTGACTCTTACTCATGGTTGTGTTTTTAGGCACAGAGACAGAGGGGTTTCCCATAACGGACTATCTGAGGAAAGGAAAACACCACCCTCTCCTCACACAAGGCCTTTGTCCTCCACCGGCAGAGGGTGGTGAAATATTCTGACCACTAGATAGCGCCAGAGTACAACCACACCCAACTTCTTTCTAGGTAGGCTCTACAATTACAAGTTTGTGTAGATTCTCAGTCATCCAGGCCATTGTAGTCTCTGGAGCTTGAAAAAAAGGTGCAAAAAATAGACAATAGCACACTATCCTATCCTATCAACTATCTGAAAACGTTGGGGGTGCTGTGTTAAATGTAAACAGAAAGAACATTTGATGATCTAATAGTTTGAACCATTTATTTAAATAAAATGTTACAAACACAACTTGTGTTTAGAAAAATGTGTGATCATTTTTGTATTTGATACCAAGAAAGAAAGAAAGAAAGAAAGAAAAGAAAGAAAAGGTTGGGACAGGAGCAACCAAAGACTGGAGTTAAATAAATAAATAATCACTTCACAACAGGTCTGTAACATGACTGGGTATAAAAAGAGCACCCCAGAGAGGCTGCGTCTTTAAGTAGTAAAGAAACTGCAAAGATTTCATTATCTATGACAACATACACTCACAGGACACTTTATTAGGTACACCTTGCTGGTACTGGGTTGCCTTCAAATCAACCTCCATTCTTTGTGGGGAAGATTCAACAAGTGCTGGAAACATTCCTCAGAGATTTTGATCAGTTTTGACATGATAGCATCACACAGTCGCTGCTGATCTGATGGAGGCACTTCCATGATATGAATCTCTCGTTCCACCACATCCCAAAGGTGCTCTGCTAGATGGAAATCAGGTGATTGTGGAAGCTATTTGAGTGAAGTGACCTCACTGTCATGCTTAAGAAACCAGCTTGAGCTGATCTGAGCTCTGTGACATAGTGTCACTGCTGGAAGCAGCCATCGGTGGTCACTGTGGTCATAAAGGGATAGAGGTGGACAGTAACAACACTCAAGAAGGCTGTTACATTTAAATGCTGCTCAGTTGGTACTAAAGGGCCCAAAGTGTGCCAAGAAATCCCGCACACATTACACAACCAGCAGCAGCCTGAACCACTGATACAAGGCAGGATGGATCCATGCTTTCATGTTGTTTATGCCAAATTCTAACCCTACTATCCAAATGTGACAGCAGAAATTGAGACTCATCAAACAAGGAAACATTTTTCCGATCTTCAATTTTGGTGAGGCTGTGAAAAGTGTAGCCTCAGTTTCCTGTTCTTAGCTGAAGGAGTGGCACCTGGTCTTCTGCTGCCGTAGCCCATCTGCTTCAAGGTTCGACATGTTGTGAGTTCAGAGATGTGCTTGCATACCTTGGTGGTAACAAGTGTTTATTTGAGTTACCATCCCCTTCATATAAAAGCAGTTGAAACAGTCTGGACATTCTCCTCCAGCATCAACAAGGCATTACTTAAATCACCTTTCCTCCCCATTCTGACTAAGTTTGAACTTCAGAAGGCTGTCTTGACCATGTCTGCATTTCTAAATTCATTCAGTTGCTGACATGTGATTGGCTGATTGGTGAACACGGTTCATGGCTGAATCCACAAATTCAACTTAAAACTATCTCACAAAGAAAAAAAGTCTTCTCTGGGATTCAGCTCCTTTAAGATGGATTGAGGTAAAATGGGGAAAACCACAGACTTCCCAGGGCCATCCAGCTTACTATCCTTGCACAGTTGAAAACCCAGCATCAGTTATGGTGCCAGGGTTCAATAATGCACATGGCATGGGTAACTTGAGACACCTTTGAAGGCATCGTTAACATTTAACAATACAGGTTTTGGAGCAACTCATGCTGCCATCCAGACAACATCTTCCATTTCAAGTTAATGTCAAACAACACAAGTCTTCAAATGTGGTAAAACGGTCTACATGCTCCACTGGCCTGTGCACAGTCCAGACATGTTACCCATGAAAAACAGTTGGGCCTTGATGAAATATGAACATGGCAAAGAAAACTGAAATCCTATCAAGCAAGAAAGGGAAAGCCTTTTACTACAGAAATTAAACCATCAGTTCCCAGAAATTACAATCCCCAGAGCTCTGTTAAAAAAAAAAAAAAAAAAAAAAAAAAAGAGGTGAAGCAACAGAAATATGATAAGCTCAACATCACATTACACAGCGGCAACAAAATTATTTGCTTTTATGAGAAAAGGGAATGTAACAAAAGAAAGGAAAGTAGTTTAACCCCATATGATACATGCTGATCAACTATTCTAGAAGAGTTAATAATGTGTATGCTACATGTATGTTGTATATGAGTTATCACTTTCTATAGAGACATCTTAGATTAAAATCTGTTGTTACAGCTCCCTGCTTTACTACAGAGAGGCACTTTCAGCAGTTATGGTGGTTTTTCCATTATAACACAAATATATTAGAGCATGCAGTGAGTGTTTAATTGGGGGAATATTGCTATATATTAAAAAAAAGCTGCAAAGAGTCTCTAATTAAACCTGTTTACAAGCATACAACTGCGTTAAAAATCACCATTTGGAAATCATATATCCATCATACATTTGCCCTTTTACTTCTTCAGTCTCTCAGAGCAGGACTGTCTAAGAACATCCATGTGACACTCAACACAATGAAAACAATCTGACCAAACTCCTCCCCAACAAAGTCAAGTCTCAACACTCACCTACACAACACATCTTACTGTACAGGTATCTGGTTCGTTCTTCGTGTGAGCTCATCTCATGCAGATAATTCCCTCGCTCAAGGTTATACATCCCATCCATCCTGATCCTAATGGGTATGCACACAGACAGCCTTTTGTGTTTCAGGCAAGCTTTGCCATCTGGCGTGAAGAGCGGAAACGGGAACAACTTTCAAACAGAAAGAGGTTTCTTTAAGGGGGGTAGGGCACAACCCAGTGCTCTGCCCTGCCTCCACTTATTTAGAGACAAAAGTGAAAGACAATAGACAGGTAATTCAGCATAATTTTCATAGTATGATTGTCCTCTTCCTTTATTCATCTGGGTAAACATACCCGTCCAGTGAGAACTCTTACAGAATGTAAAACTGGAACCAAGACTGTGCTTTGTTGCCCTTCAGTCATTTATTTATCAAAGCCTCATCATCCAGAGTCAGTTTTCAGTTTGTCTAAGCATTAAAGAGAAAGGTGCACCTGCAGGCACATTGGTTTGTGCGACTACTGTTTCGCTTCACTGCAGTTTTAATACAGCAAAGATTAATATTATATCCTATCATGTTACCATTAGCATTGTAATGCCTTCAGTTCTGTCTAGAGCCAAGCAGAAAATATTCAGGCTTAACAAATTCTTAGCTATGCATCTTAAAACTAAATACAGTGAATATGGTAAATATGGTCTGACACATGCCCCCGCCATCACCAGTTTACTTTAGGATCTGGCAATTTAGGACTAGGAGCATCCCAGCTGTTCCAAAGTCACATGTAAAAGGCAAACTTAGCTAAACATGCGGGATTCTCTTCTTACAGATCATTAACCTCTGACCCAGAACCATACCTCTGACCAAGAATGGATCTTATCACATAGGACACTGACCAGAATCATTACTGCGGAGCAGTTTCAGTTTACCTCCTTGGTTTCTTTTTACATGAAACATGACTGTTTTGACATCAAATAAAAGCGCTGTTGTTAATAATAACAACTTGCTAGAATGTCTGAAACAAGCTGTTTTAACTCCCTTCACTGTCCCTTAAGGTGCTTTCTTTCGATTGGCTGCCCCTCTCAAGCAAAAGATTTATGGGTGGAGCTTCTGTGCTCAAAGCTAAAACTGTGTGTTAGAGATGATGACCACAGTCCCCTTTAATGGGGAGGGGGGGGGGGGGGGGGGGGGGGGGGGGGGGGGGGTCACAGAACTGGATGTGTTTCTATGATCTCCATGCAGCTCATAAATAAATCAGTTCTATATGAGTTTCATATAATTCTGTGTCCCATCAGAGTTTGTTCATTATTCTCAGAGGATATGAGGACTGTAGCCAAACCGGCTTCCATGAGCCCCTAAGAGGAAAGCGTACTGTTTATTTTATGACTCATGCCCACTGGTTTACTAGTGCCAACCACAGTGGTGAAGGCCATTTAGACTTTTTAATATACACTCATGGGACCTGGAAAACACACACACACACACACACACACACACACACACACACACACACACACACACACACACACACACACACACACACAGAGACTGGTGTAGTATATGGTGAGGAGTGAGTGGATTGCAATAGAATGGAACTCCTGGCTGTTTCCAGGAAGAATGCTGGCTTTTCCATGAACCAGGCCAAAGCCACAACCAGATTTCAACCGCCACAGCCCACACAACTCTGTGAGGGCCCCCCACATGTAGCTCTAAAGTAGCATTTGCTTGGCAATTAAATATCATTCATGCCCTTAAATGACACTGCCTTGCCCTTGCGTGTCAAAAGACGATGTTACACTTCTGGACTCCTACAGAAGAGAACTGTAGTGAGAGCTTTCTTTAGCTAAAAGAGACACATGTTCAACCTGTTATGCATGAAAATTCTCAACCGATCGTTTATGCAAAGCAATTTAATGTCTCATTAATAGTCTGGTTCCACAGCACTCATCACCCAGTGTGAACATTGAGTCATTCTGTAGCACCTGACGATTGAGATACATAAAGTATATCCTTTAGCAGTATATCCATGCTGATTTTGGCAGTCTGTGTGAGGGGTGAACAAACACAAATGAAAGGTTAAAGCTCAGGAGGAGAATGCAGAGTGAGTCACACAGAACATTTACAGTTTAACTCAGCCACGTCCCCCCTCCTCATGATCTTTCAGGCAACCACATTCCATACTGGTCATCAATGGAGTAGAATGCCAGTATCCACATTTCCACCTCTGCATGCACACCCAATCATAGTCAACAGCATATAACAGTACTCAGACCTGCTCTCACTCCGTTAATAAGTGATAGTTCACACCAAGGAGCTAGTGAATGGACAGAGGACAGAGCTGTCAACATGCAGCATGGGCGCCAGTGACAACAGGACAGCTAAGACCAAAAAGCCCCATGACAGGTCTGGACTGAAGAGAACAGAACAGCAGGAAGAGCAGCTGCATTAACGCTTCAGGATCAAAGGCCATAAAACATTAGCAGAAAGGACATCGTAGAGTAAATGTTAGGGCACTGAATTAGCTAAAGCAACTGGACATCAAATATTATATTAGTCATCCTGTCCTTAGTATACTGAGGCAAATTTTTAAAAGAAATATTACACTTTGTGTAAAGTAATATGTAGGTCAGTGTAATCTTTGTTGTTCCCTAAAGCGCCATTTTAGCCATGGGAAAGGACTCTTTATGCCCTGGGTTGGTGCATCTCAACCAATTTTCCTATTACAGTCATTTCACAACAAGCACCTTCCTTTGAGCACTATCTTAGATTGATAACACCAACACTCACACTCTTTAACTTTAACCAATGAGACATGACACTTAGGAAACAATCATCAGTTCTAGTGCGCAATTAGGAGAAACGAGGGTCTGCTGCTAAATTCAACTTATTCAGTGCAATCTTTCTGGTTTATGCTCCAAGTTTAGTGTGTTAGCATGCTAATATTTGCCAATTAGCACTTCTTGCGTGTGGAAAAACCGAGGCTTGGAACAGTGTTGGACAGACTAATAGTCAGACGATGGCTTAAAATTCAATTGAGTACTTTTTTTGGGTTTTGTGTCAACAATGACTCATGCAAAGCCACTGGATCAAACGAAATATTATTTAGTATAGGAGTACACCATCTGTTGGCTCTACTCTGCGCACAAAAGTTACATTTATCCAGGATAAATCAAAGATGAACTCATCAAAGTGTTGATTCATGCATACAGCAATTCATCTCTTTTGTAAAGCTATCTGCTTCAAAAGCTGCCAGCTAGTTCGGGGACTGGCAGTGCCTCAAATCAAGCAGGTGTACTGAACCACTAAGACTTATGAAAGAAACACAAACTTCAGCAAGAACACACATCCGCACGCAAAACCAGACAGAGACATACAGAGGTTGGACACACTCACCCATTCATATTCAAATGGGTGAGTGTGTCCCATTTTGACTGCCATGCCATCTGGGATATATGGCAGCATAAAACTAGCACATTAAGGCCTGGTGGCACCTTTGACCTGTCACGTATGACAGGTTTCAAGGCTGCACATGACTTATACAGAGGGAAAACATGCTACATGTGAAGTTGCGTGTACGAGAGCCTTAGCGTTAGTAATGTCACCTCTTCGGATCAGTATCGCTAAGGCAACAGAGCAACAGAAGTATCAAAATGAACATTTAATGATATAATCTCTAGTCAGATACAGAGAGGAAGACATGCAGCAAACAGATTTTCTGATATCTAGCTGCTTTACCCTGAAAGTTTCAATAGCTTGCATCCTGCCTTGAATACAATTAGGGCGACTCAAAATGACCAGCCAGGGGACCCAGTGGGTCCTGGGTGGCTTTGTGAGCATTAATTTGGACAGAGATAACGTAGAGGGGATGAAGAGATGAGCCTTGTGACAGGTGGGCCTTCACTGGGAGGGATGGGAAGGGGGTGGGATGGCAGAGGCGTGGCAGGGACATTTTAAACTGCAGGATTTCCCCCTCCCTGAAGCTGTTACTGAAAGTTCTTCTCCTCCTGATAGTTCAGCTGTTTTCACTCCTTTAAGAAGCTCTGCATACAGCTCAAGTCAAAAGCTGTCACATTAGAAAAAGTGCACAAAATCAGAGGACCAGAAGGTCTTGTAGTAATCTAGCTTTATACTTAATCTACAATTTGCAAGCAAGATGAAAAGAAACCAAATCCTGATTTCTCTGATTACCTGATGCACCTCTGTGAATCATTACAACAAATACCACAAAACTGCTTCCTGTTCATCACCAAGGATGGGCATGCTGCCTGCATTCTTAGCTAATAAGTAATTTCTGGAGAAAACCCAATAAAGAGAGTATAATCATTATTTCGTTAGGATATTTTTGTTTATCTGAAGGAAAAGGGCTCTGTTACTGCAACATCCTTCAAAAGTCTTATCGACAAACAGGACACGATGAGCCTGTGAAGTTTTTTGTTTGACAAGACATAAAAAAACAACGCCACAGTTTGGCACAGTGAGATCATTTTTATTTAACACAATAATTTTGTGGGTTTCTTTCAAAATGTAATTATAATGTAAGTAAAAAATAAATGTGGCACATCAGTTGCACCATCTGGATTATCATGTTTTAATTGAAATAAAAAAAAATTCTATTAATTGCACAGAGCTAATTTTACAGCATTTTGAAATAATCACATATAATCTGTATAAGTCACTGCTGATTGTTGACATCCATCAGATGTCACAAGAGGTAATGGTAGGGGTGGGGGGTAAAGCAACCCCCCCCTAATTCTTGTCCTCACCCTCCTCCACTTACGTACCATCAAATTAAAAAAAATATACAGAAGGCAGCCAAGATAACTGAGTCACACTGTGAACAACTTTAAATATGGAACACAACCCATGCTGCAGTGGCTGAAGGTTGCTGTTTGTGAAATGCGAATGTGTGCGCCTCTGTCATGTTAGTGTGAGTGTGCGCAAACACTGGGAACACAACAAGACTTCACACAAGATGTTTGCCAAAATCCAGACAACAGTCATCAGCCAAGCAAACTGTTAGACACAAAGACATGACACAGCAAGCCCGATTGTGTGACCTACCAGGTATGATCTTCATCTAAAAGACGGTTCAGAAGAGGAAGACAAGGGTGAAGAGGAAAAAAACAACAAGCTGGACAGAGGGAGAACGAGGAGAACGAGAGAGGCTCCTGTTTGTTTGCCCTGACTGCCTTGTTTCTCCCTGGTCTTGAATTTTGACAAGCTGTCCCTGCTGCTTGAATCCGTCAGCCTGCTCTCCTTTGGCCAGGGGAGGAGGGACGTCACACCAAGCCTGGGGAAAGGGGGTAGGGGTGAGGGGTTCAGAGGGGTGAGAGGGGTGGGTGGCCAGGGGGTAGAGAAGGCTGGAGCTGACTGGGGGTTATAAATATCCACCAGAGCCAGATGATCACACGGTGCTCACACTTAGAAACTGATGGAAGCGCTCTGGCGGGACATTTGGCTGTCCAACAAGCAAACCCTCCCTCCTTTCCTCCCTCCCTCTCGCTCTTCCTGCTTCCCTCTTTGAGGATGATGGCGGCAGCTTTTTTCTGTCATATTAAGTCACACCTCTCACCCAGAAAACAGATCACATGTGAGAGCTCTCTTGGGCATAGCGGAATCAAATCATTTAGAGCTGATACTGTCAGCACATACAAAAGTACTCATCACGAAAGTACCATGGGAAGCAGTGAAACACCATAGACTGGCTGATACACTGATAGGGCAGAATACAAGCTGAATTTAAACACACTAAAATACTGCAACTGGAAGGGGAAGTAAATGAGATGGATTAAACTGGATATGATGCAGTAAAATGCAGTTTAGTGATGGACAGTTTAGAGGGCGAGGCTGGTGCACTCAGCATTCATCCCCTTATTGCTTTGGGATCATATCAATGCACAACATTCTCTAAATATAGTAAGTTCTATTATATACACATGGCTCGGACAATTGTAGCGCTGACAACTGGCTCCATTTCTCTGCAATGCTTAAAGCAGCCCTGTCTGGAGAGCAGTGTGAGGACTGCGTTCTGTCATGAAATGTTGACATTATATATGGAGATCTTACAGCGAAATGAAAGCAGCTCTACTGAGAAACCACTGAGGAGGTTTAGCCAGGATCGCAGGGAATTCCTCCATCAACATCCTTACGCGCAGCAATCAGGAACTCCTGAGCTCAACAGGCATTTTACACACACAGACACATTAATCACGTTAGAACACATGGCTGAAAGGTATTCAAAGCATATGCCCTGGGGGAAATACTGCTTGTCTCACTTTTCAGCCATATTGTGTAGGGCAGACATTCATTCTTGTAAACCCCCACCCCACCCCCCACACACACTTTAATGTTAACGAAGCAGTTGAGAAAATACTGAAAAAAAAATGAAGGCTTCATGAACTTTCAAACGAGGCTAAAATGAATCTCAAACTTCCATCCCACTCACAAAACTGAAGTCACATTAGTCAGTTCCTATAAAAAGGTCCAGCATGCACCCTGGGAAATGACTAACATCATAACCCTCTTGGTCGAACCCTCAATATATTCCACATGTTATCAATCCTGTTTCCACAGTTTGGCCTCGTGTGAGTTAACTGTTACATTACTACAACAGACCCCTGACCGTGCATCACTATCCAGCCTCCTGTTCCAACTGACCATTAAATCCGATATCAAGCCCTCTGTGCACGTCAGTGCGGCAGTTCAAAGTAGCAACTCAAACGCACAACCAGCTGCTGGAAGAAGATTAAGTTTCACTTTGTAAATCAGTGTCATAAATATTCACTTGTTCTGACTCCCGTTCTATACTTGTGCCACAATTTTACAAAATTACACTTAACCCAAGAAGAATTCATCTCAAGTTTCATTTCGGTTTAAAGTACTGCTGTTTAAACATCCCTTAGTTGGCAAAATGTTAGCTTGGTTCTGCCCGCGTCTCTAAAAATTTATGACATGTACACCAATATGTTCTGACACTCCAAACAAACTATCAGAAGGGGTTCCATACGCAGAGTCAGCAGTTAAAGATAGGGCACACCAGCTAAGGTCATTTACTTTGTTTTGAGAGAAACAGCACCGTGGGCCAAGCAGCCCAAACAGCAGCGGGAGATTAAGTTGCCAACTCAGAACACAGTCTACTGATAGACGCCATGAGTTATGAGTTTGTCTCTCATTTTTTCCCTAGTTTTTTTTTTTTTCCTCTCTTTTTTCCAGAAAGGTCATGCTCGTGAACCAAGCTCCAAAATTTGCAAATCACCCGGATGAGTCACTACATTAAAATGAAGTGCCACCATAATGAGAGGCACAGAGCTGCAGCACACTGTAGCTGTTCATTTGTCCAATCACGCAACTATGCACCAGGCACGATTTCAGAGATGAAAACATGGAAGACCCTCAGTGGCACATCTGTGATGTGATTTATCCAAATTGTGCATAGTGCCACGTGAAGCACGGGTTTAAATGGCATGTACAGTACATAGAAAAGAATTTTTACTGCACAGCTTTAGCTTAAGGTCATTTCACTCCTTCCATCCAAAAGAAAAGAAAAGGGCTACATGCAATGTAAACTGTTACTATGAAATTTAAACCAGTTCAAAGTCCCTGTTTTGAAAGCAACATTTTTGTGGCACAAGTCACATTTCGTGAAATATTTTCTTTCTTCCTAGTTTCTGCATCACTGATGCAAAGCAAGCTGGAAACCGAAACTGGAGCAGGACAAAAGTTTGCACACCTAACTGCAAAAAAAAAAAAAAAAAGTCAGATGTGAGCTGAGCCCACTGACATTTGATAAAGCAACATACCAAGAATACCACACTATAAGGAAAAAGGTAGTAAAATCAGTGTTCCTGGAAACCACTACACATACAGTACCAGCCAAAAGTTTGGACACACTCGTGTATGAGTTGTACAGAAGGTGCACCATCAGAGCTTGACAACAAAAAAATAAAACCGTGGCTTTCTCATTGCACGATAAACATGAGTTACTTTCAAAGACTTCTGAGTGGAGCTGTATTGTTAGGTCTGTGTGACAGGGGAAAATGGTTGTTAATGGACAGCAGATGTCAGCAGTGCACTGCTGTGTCTGGCGTGTGAAAACGTCACAGATTAGAAAGACCTCCGAATTAAAAGTCAAATTAAAATCTTTGTGATCACTCACCACTGTGATTATCAGCACTGCAAGTACAAGACAAGCTTCACCTTGATGCCACACTGCACTGTAGAGCAGCAGAGTTCTGCTTATAATGAGCTCTACATGTGGTTGTGCTTGTGTATGGGTGTCACAGAGTTTTCATCTAACTTATTTTCCTGATGAATAACGCAGAGCGAATCGAGGAGCCAGGCTGCTAATTGAATCCAGAACGTGTGTCACGTGTGGATCCAAACAAACACACCCAGGGAACTGTGAGCAAGCTATTCCAACTTCCTGACTATCTGCATGTTGCTCACACCCTCAACAGACAACGCCCCAGACGAGTTTATTCTATACACTCTCTTAGAGATACAAAGCTGCACATGACGGTTAAAGTAGCAACTTACTCCGCTTGTGGAAGTTGTGAAACATTACATATCATCCAAAACATTGGAGTCACATGAACATGCTGTATCGCCATCACGATTTAACATGACTAACATGAGTTTCACTTCAGCAAAAGCTAACCACAGCATCATGTGGCACCTTTTTGGGTTTTTTTGGTTTTTTGTGGAGCTTTTATTCCTCAAAACCAGCAAAGGAGGATGGCATACAGTGATGTGTTGACATTACCCACATAACTCCCCTGTTAATGCCCTTTGCATAATGGAATGCAAAGGGCATGCCTCTCTTTCCTTCAAGACAGACTAATGTGAGAATCAAGAAAACAACTTTAGCACACAAACCAGAGCCAAGAACACAGCTTTACTGGAGGAAAGAGGGCTAATGCTCCCCAAAGCACCACACCTCCCGTATTTTGGCTTTAACTAATGCTTAACTGTCTCTGCAGGGAACAGGCGAGGCTGAATTTCATCAAACAGCCCCACCTTGTTGGAATGGCTGCAGATCTTCATAATCCTCCTGGCAAACACTCAGAGATGGCTCCAGAGATAACTGTTACCACTCAAACAGTCTGTAGAGACTAATTTTGCCTATTATGCAACAACATCAAAATTCCCCACCCCAAAAAGTGGGAATTTTCTTGGCATTTGATTTGTTTCTTAAGTGCTACTGATGCATGTAAAAGCTTGAAAGATTAGAGGCAAATTATTTTTGTTAGTATTTATTGCTGCAAAAAAAGGGAACCTGTGTCAAGTGGCAATAAGACACTACGCAGGGATCATGCTAGAGATACAATATCTATTTTAACACAAAGATAATTCAATCACAACCACATCTTAAAAATCTCCTCACTGTTTCACTCAAACTGAAAAGTGGCTCCCTCTGCACCACATCACAAAATATATTCTGAGCTTGGTAACGTAATTTTAAGCCATAAACTATAATCAAATCACCCCAAATAATACTTTGGAAGGGAAGTTGTAGACAATTACAGAATGATCATGTTATTCAGAGAATAAAAAATGCTGTAAGTACATGGTGTATAAGTGCAAAGCACCAACAGTGCTGTCATCGAGTACCCTCAGCCCTCCCATGCTTCAAAGAAAGGTGGGAATCTAGATGCAAGAGTGATTGCATCACAGAGACATTGGAAGATAGAAAGAAGTAGGTTAACTGGCAGGCATTCAAACAAACCTTCAATGAAGTTAGGCCATGTCTTCTCCTCTGGCTCCCCCAGTGAGTGGTCCCAGTCTGCCTCTGGTGACGCTCCTTGAACCTTGTCCCTTACTGCCTGCGCCAAGATTGCCCGCTCTATAGCGATTTCTTCCAGAACATCCAGGTCCAGTTCCTCTTCTTCCTCCTCTGGCTGCACAGGTGGAGGTGGTGGTGACTGCTGTCCAGCTGTCTCAGGACTAATAACCTGTTTCACCTCAACTATCTCTTCTACTACTACAATTTTCCTCTTCATGGCGGCCTCGTCTATGTCAGATGTTTCGGACTCACAGGTGTCGTGCAGGTGAGGCTGGGCAGGATGGGTCACAGGTATGGCAGTAGCGGAGGGTGTGTCCTCTACCAAGTCCCTCTTCTTCTCTCCCTCCTTCTTTAAGGCCTCAGAAACAGAGAGCCTTTCCTCTGTGCTGCACTCTGCTGCCTTAGCGGCCGAATGTTGTGCAACTTTGGGAGGCTCCTCTTGCTCGGCGAGTGGGCTGGCCTGTGCCTGCGCTGCAGCTGGCTCCGCTGTTACTGCTGGTGCTGCTGACGCTAATTCTCCGGCTGCGGGTGCTTTGCTCGCACTGGAGGATGTTTCTGGTTTTGGAGCCTCCCGCTTGATTTTTTCTGCAAAGAGCAGTGCTGGCTCCACCTCCCTTTTGTCTGCTGGGGCCTCAGAGAGCACAGCTGCTGCCTGCCTGATTTCCTCATTGCACATTCTTTCAAGAGTCATCTTTAGAGAAATGTTAGTTTCTGTCAGTCCAGAGGCCGTGTCAGGGCTGTCTTTAACTGTAGCCTTGGGCAGGGGTGTAATATCAGTTGATGGGAATGTTTCTGCTTTAGGCGAAAGGACAGGTTTTATGTTTATAGTCTCTGACTCGGGTGCTTTAGCCTGCTTTCTACCTTTTCCTTTTTTCTTTCCCTTTGAAGGTTCCTCTGTAGCTTTCTCTGTATTTATGAGGGATTTAGTCTCAAGTGTGGGTTTCTGAGATTCTGACGGGGGGGCAGGGTTTTCCTCCTTGGGTTTAGGGCTCGCTTGCACAAGCTCCACTCCACTTATTTTCTGCACCGTCACGGTTTCCACTTTGGTGACAGTCATTTCCTCAGATTTCACTGGCTCCATATGGGGCAACATAACATTTAACACCCCCTTGGGGGATAATGGTCCCTGTATGTGCTTGCTGACACTGCTTTCCTCAACCTTCTCTTTTACTTGTGCATCCACTAGAGGCACTGCAGGAATCTGCCCTAATGGCAGTGAGGCTTCTTCTGAAAAAGCCTTTGTTTGTTTAGGGACATCTTCTATTTTCTCCCCGTCAGTATGTAATTTAGCCTCATTTTTCTCTGCTCCCTTTAAACAGGTAGACACAGTTAAAGGCTCCGGTGAAATAACTGCTGCAGGTTCAGTGTTATTTTCTGCCACTTCCTCTTGGGACTTCTCTTTAGTGTCTTTGTCCTTCTCCATCTTTGGGTCAGGTGATCCCTCAGTATTGGCACTCTTAGAGGCCTCACCTGGAGATTTCTTTTTCTTTCTTTTTGATTTTGAGCCTCCCTCAGCCACTTGTTTGGTTTCTTTAACCACCTCTGTGATGACAACATGTTGAGGAGGCTGAGATGAATCAGTTTCTTCTTGTACTTTTATTGTGGGGTCCCGCAAGGCAGCTTTAGGGGCTTCTTTTTTGACAAGTGGAATCACCTTAGCATCAGTTTTCTTCTCTTCTGCAGTCATCTCTGTAGCTTTTGCTGTGACAGGCTGTACGTCTTCAGCATTGGCCAGAGGTGCTGCGAGAGTTGTTGTGGTAATGGTAGATTTAACTTCAACAGTTGAGGATTTGAGTATCGTAGTAACTTTTAGGGGCACTTCATCAGTTTTGGACTGGGCTGAGAGATTCTCCAAAGTTGCTTTAGCAGGGATAGATTCCTGGGCCTCTTTAACCTCTGCTGCATTAGTGGCGCCCTCTGGTTTGCTTGTGGTGCTGTGAGGTTTGGGTTTAGTGGTCTCTTTAGTGACAGCTGCATTTGTAGTTTTTTCTTTCGTATCATGTAAGATTTTAGATTCAGCTGAAACTGGGGCCTTCACCTGTGTGGGCTTAACTGATTCCTCCTTTATCTTGCACTTCCCTTCTTTGACAGCTTTATTAGCAGGTTTTGTGATGACAGGGGTAGCAGCGGCAATGTCAGTAACCAGAGCAGAGCCTTTTGAAGAGACTTGTTGGGGCTTTACTTGATCATTGGCAGTTTTAGCTGGAGCACTGACATCTGTGGATTCAACTGGATCCACAGCCACCTTTATCATTTTCTCTTCTTTGGCATTGAATTCAGGAAGCACTGTGATAGCTGATTTGCTTGTAATCATTTCAGCAGACTTCACAGAAGCTCTCTCCTCAGTAATAATCCTCTCCTTAAACTTCACTTCCTCATTTGTTTTGGGAGCAGAGGGCTTAGCTGGAATCTTTGATGCTGCAGCACCTGTAGCCGCAGCGACAGCAGTCACAGCTAATGGTAGGGCGGTTTTGGAGGATATCAGAACGCTCTGTGATGCATCCTGTTTCAAAGCTGCTGTCTGGGAAGGAGCAGAACTCGTTGGCTTCTCTTTTTCGACCTCCAACACTCTCCTCCTTTGTGATGATGTTATTGGCTTCTCACCGTTGACATCAAACTCCTGGTGAGTGACTCTTCTCACCCTGTAATCCTCCATCATTGCTGTTTCACTTCTGAAGCCAGTGCTCTTCTTGAAAACATGCTGAGGCCGGTCCTCTGCTTCCCATAAGGCTTTTTCTCTGACTGGTTCTGCAGTCAGTGGACGCCCTCTGAACCTAGGGGTCCTATCAGAGTAATTCTCTCTTTCTCCTGGACCCATCATCTTATGGCGGTAGCCTTGACGTTCCGCTACTGCCTCTGGATTTTCTGCTTCACCCCTGCGTCCTGGCTTAGGAACATAAGATGTTGGACCTTCTACAGATTGGACCCGTGCAGCTCGGTGAGCAATGGCCAGAGTGGCGGCTGGCTTCCTAATCCTTTGCAGAGAGGCAGGAACAATCTCGGTGGGCAGGTGGAGGTAGTCACGCAGGTAAACAATGCCATCATTGGTCACGTACCAGTAGAAATGTCTCCAAGCAAATGTTTCCTTCACATATCCCCTGGACTTAAGAGACCCCATGGCACGAATTACTTGAAGGTTGCTTACACTTTGCACCTCTGGGTGTTTGATCTGCGGCCTCTTGTCCTTCTTAGCCACCATGACACCATCTCGAAACAGGACCTCATAGATGGCCCTTAGGTCGTGCAGGGGCATCAGCATTCCAGCAACCATTGTGGTTTGTATCAGTAAACTCTCTCAAATTGAAACTAAAATGGACAACATCAAACAAAGAGGAGCGTCTCACACTGTGTTGTGTGAACGAATCAAGTGCCAAAACCAGCTGGCACGTGTTGCTTAATTCATTAAGGAAAGAATGAAAGAAGAAATCCTTGTAATGATTTTTCTTACTGTCTCTTCTCCTTGCTCCTGTCGGTCCTTTGGTTGTAGTGAAGAAAATAAATATTCCTCTGTTAATAAGTTTAATGTCTCCCCCCTACATTCAGGGTGGCTGGGAATGAGCAGTCTCCGTTCTGCCGAAATGGCAATGACAGAATGGAAGAGAGGCAGTGTGTGTGTGTGTGTGAGAGAGAGAGAGTGAGAGAGAGAGCGCGCAAGGCACACTTCTCAGTCCGGCTCCTCCTACCTTCCCTCTCTTTCTCTTAGGAAAAAACTGTCATGGAAAAAAAAATCTCACTAGAGTAAATACAGCAGGAAGCTAGAAGGAAAAAAAGTGTCTGCAATAAACTGACTGAAATAAAATTCAAGCAAAAGTCAAATGAATGGATAAACGCGCCTGTGGAGTGAGCACGTCCGACAGCTCTATGACTTCTGCGAAGAGTCCCACCTACACTCAAAAGCAAATGACTCCTATAATGTACTCATATGCTCACCTCTGAACACATACTATGACTGGGTGACACACACCCTCTGGCATGCGATGCACACTGCATCAGTGACTGCACTGTTCTGTTCAGTCATTATCAGAAAGAAAAAAAAAAAAACAGCCAGCTGGCATCCATCCAATCCACCCCATGTAAGTTATAAAGCTCAAGGTGTCTAGCTTTACACATTTCAAGATCAGGTGTCACTGAAGAGCTTTTACTCTACACACAGCACGGTTTTCAGATCTCATATGACACAGTCTTAGAATATATCAGGTGACATTTAAAGAGAAAATACATAAATCATGATAATGTATTTTGGTCAGACTGCACATAGATAAGATATGAAAAGACGGAACTGTTACTGGTTGTCTCATATCGCTCGTGCCTATATAATAATAGCAAACCTAACATTAAGTTTAATTCTATCCTTATCTGTGTTTGTTTTGGGGATCTCCAAGCCGACAAGAAAAGAAGGATACATGGACTAATCAGTGTTTCCTTTGCAGCTCAGTAAAGTGATGCAACAGGCTGTAAAGCAGCCTAAAGTTGTACTGTTACTTCAGATGGTTAATATTCGGGCCATGAAGGAAGAATCTGTCTTGTACAACTATATAAAGAACTGTGCATTATAGCTAACCTTTTCACCACTCCCAGGAACTTGATACCAGTTTTCTATCCAGAGATCACTTCTCCCTTCTGTACATCTGTCTCCTGTTCGTCTCTTAGTGTCAGAGAGAGCGTTCCCCCGTGACCGGTGTTCAGCGAAAGCCAAACTGGAAGGAAACCTGACAATTGTCACTTAAAGCAGAGGAGCACGTGTTCGTTTGTCTGCGCTGCAGACAGTGAGCTAGTTATGAAATTATAGTGGTGGTGAATGGGCAGCGATGAAATGACGCATTCCCCCTGATGTTTGAAACCACACACACTATTACACATACAAACACTGGCAGAAAACTGTTTTCATTTTTTTCCCATGGCAACAGTCAAATGAAGTAAGCCTGTTCTGAGCAAGCCACATATCCGCTTTCACGGCTGCAGTGGAGAAGCTGGCCGTAAATCTGTCGGCTAAGCAGCTGGACTACTGTACCGTTTATTAGCCCGCTATTTGCAAAGACACCTTTATCTCATCATTGTCAAAACAAGCTGTTAGCACATCATCAAACTCTGATGAGCAATCAAGACAGTGAAAACAAAATCTCATGGCAAAATAATATTTTTTAATACAGTATACAGTATACCTACACTTACAGTACAGGCAAATATCAGATACTGATATATTAAATGGAGAATTGTCAGCCCTGTAGAACGACAGGTAGACCTATTATAAAACTCACTAATCCTGTTAATAATCTACTAATTACCAACAATTCCTTTCAAACAGGTTTTACGCAGCTGTCAGTTTTGACATCCGTCTCAGACAAGGAGGTGATGCCTTAGGCCACCAACAGCATATATGCTCTTATGCATTCCTTGTTAAGGGATGGTGTTAAGTTTAGTACTAGTCAGTGATTCATAAGGCAGGGAGGAGCTTTTATTTAAGGAACAAAGGGAATTTTCAGGTTCAGTGTACAAGGAAGGCATTCCTCTGTATTATGAAACAAACATTCTCTCAGTGGCAAGCTGCAGTCTGCCTGACGGGGAAACAGAAGTGGTGTATGTGCATGTGTGAATCCTCAAGCTTCGGCATGAGTGAGCATCTAAGCCACATTAGGTCGCAGTCACCGTAGTTTGCATGGAAGAGACCAACTTGTCTGCAAACACTTGCAAACTACTTGCTGAGCAGTAGTCAAACCGAAAACTTTGATGCAAACCGAAAACAAAGTGCGCTCTCCTTCAAAGTAAAAGTTGCACCTTTTAAAATATGTTGCTTGCACTGGTAAGGCACACCTTTAACTCTGAAGGAGAACGTTCTCTGTTTCAAGTTTGCTTGCAGTTCTTTCAAGTTTCACTACAGCTTGGAGAGTAAATAGTGAGTGTGTGCAGACAAATCAGTACCTTCCATGGAAGCAATGATAAACTGTGGCAACCTGCTAGCAACCAGATGCTAAATGATAAATGGACTGATTCTTGTACAGTGCTTTTCTACTCTACCTGAGAACTCAAAACGCTTTATACAACATGTCTTCAGTCACCCATTCACACAAGCACTTTTTTCTACATCTGTGTTTTCTATCTAACATTCACATTCCAATAAACACAGCAGAGAGCAACATGGGGTTCAGTATCTTGCCCAAAGATTACTTTGACATGCAGGCTGGGGCAGCTAGGGATCAAACCACCAACCTTCCAATTAGCAGATGACCCACTCTACCTGAGTCACAGCCACCCCCAAAGCAATCAAAAGTGCATTTATTAGATGCAGCAACTTCTTTGCAATCAATTTCACTCAGCAAAACTCATCAACCTCCAGCATCAACCAGTTGGGGGTTTTTCCTAGAGTTTGGAGGTTGCAGGGAGGGGTCACTGACCAGTCTCATAGGCCTAAGTCATGTTAAAAAATTAATAAATAAAATATAATTATATATAATTGCTAATATCACCAAGACAATGCCAAATTATTCTCCATTTATTCAAAAAGTTCCATAAAATTGAAACTGACTGATAAAAATAAAAAATTAAAAGAGCTGAACAGATAAAATCCTACAACAAGGAAGAATTTGTTCTCTAAACGTCTCTAAACAACTGTTCTCATCACTCCCCAAATTCCTACTTGTTCAAAAAAAACAAATTAATTAATATATGATATGCTGTCTTTGGTTTCTTTTTAATTAAATAGAGTAATTCTTACACACTCCATATTAAAATGCAAGCATCAGGGTGAACTGACATCGGTATGTATGGTGCCTTGCCCTCTGTGTTGCATATCACTGTGATTTCATGCACTGTTTATGCACAAAGTGTTCAGTGAACTTCAAGCTTCTGACAGTGACCCTTATTCTGGCTTGAAGCCCGGTCCCTTCAGCCATCCAAATATTAGACTGGCATGCTTCAAAAGAAATACTGTATCACCAGGGTGTGCTGCTGCTGCTGCTGGTTTTAACAGTGAGTTGCTGGTTGCAATAGCTGTTTGCAGGTTTGATGTGGCATTGGCGATTTTCCTGATAGGAAGCACTGCCAGATGAGAATGGCATGGCAATATACAGTAGAACTAATGCAACCTAATATTATTCAGACTACAAACAGACAGAGCAAGAACAGGCCAGCCACAGATGGAAGGACAATGTGATTGACTGAAACAGAGAAACAGGACTTTGAGAAAGAGTATCCAAAGAGTTTCCTGGTTAGGGGTCTACTTCTGCTGCCTCCACCAGTCCCAGAATAGACTTGTCACCACCAGCTGATGGTGCCTGGCACATGGCCCAATGTGAAGGGCTTTACAGGTGTCCTCCATCCTCATATCAGAACCAGGCTACTCAAGCCTCTTCCATGGAAAGCAAAGGTCAGTGAGGCCTTTCTTACCCACTGATGTAAGCACATTCATTACTCGAAGTAGGTAAGGTCAAAACACTGTTTAAACTACAAAAGAAAAATATCTTAATATGATAAATTGATTGATCCTCCTAATAAATGCACATTCTGTTTCATGTAAAATGCTACATTGCAAACTGAGTATATACAACTATCATGTTATCAAGATTTAGAGTAAAGTCCACACCTGGCTATAAAACCACAAGTCTAAAATACTGTGAACTGTTAATGAGAATGCACTGAAGCATTCAAGCTGACCGTGTTACCAGCTGAAAAAGTAAAAATTAGTCTACCCTAAGTCATGACTTGCACCTTTGTAGTTGTGACGCGATGCACGAGAGCCCATTTTTATCCAGATGGTAAGCCTATTTTTATTTGAGGAGCTTGCCTCTTAGCTGTGTATGGTTAAGCAAGTGTCTCCATAGTCTGAGACAGCTGTGCCCCCTGACATAGCTGATGCATGTTAGAGCCCAAACACCCGACCTAGGAATCTGCTAAAATTAGAGGTAGTTGTGAACAGCTTTATATGGAGGTTTACGGCTGTCACAAGTATATTTATAGGCTTTCCAAGTAATCAGAGTAAACGAATTTATGAACTTGGCCTTAGCTGAATTATTTTTTATAATAGCACAACAGTAAACATAGACAAGGACAAGTGAGGAGAACAAAACATACAATACAAAACAGGACAAAGAAAGAATAGGTGAGCGTGCATTTATATGTATGCATGCATGCATGTATGTGCAGATGCACCTATTTTACATCCCACGGTGTTTGACCAGGGACCTGCATCTTAACAGTGAGAAACAAGAGAGAAGGAAAAGTGATCACTACCAGGATCATCACCCCATCAAATGAGTGATAGATCAGTTGGTGGAAGGGAGTGCTTTGGCCTTGGCCACTGGCAATGAGGAGGGGACAGGGCGCCATCCAGCTACAGAAAGGGAAGGATGGCATGTCAAATTTTTGCTGTTGTTTGTATACACATCATTAATTGCTGTCTGATTTTGTTCCTTTTTGAGCCACCTCCTGACTTAAATAGGAGGATGCTGGCCCAGTCCGTTCCACCTCTGTTAATATTGCTCCAAGACCCCAAGGAAGAACTAGTTCATCATGGACTGTCAGATAGACAACCTTAGCTACCTTCTAAAGTGCAGTAGAAATTGCCTAAGTTAGATTCAAATGGCCCATGGAATTTTATCAGACTTGTAAAAAATGTCTTACGTGTAAGTCGGATAAAATCCGGCTTACACATGAGACAGAAAAAAAAATCTGTCAATTCGAGGCTCTGGCAAAATGGAAACTTGCTTAAACCAAAGTAACAATGCCATATCAATGTCGGCATAGGAAATCTTTTTGATTCTCTTTAACAATCCAACTTTGGCTGCAACGTTTTCTTTATTTTCCACAGTCTCAATGATTTGGGATTTTTTTTTTTCCAAAATATCAGACAGTTTCTTTCTGCTTCATCCCTGGATTTGCTTCTGCAAATTTTATAATCTCATATTTTTGGTCGAAAGTGCGAGTTTGTAGCTTTTGCTTGACTCCCGCACTTGCCATAATTGTCTTCGGTGAAATGAACTGATTCGCCTAGTGCGGCCAATCCAGACTGTATAGACACCCGAGCGATCTCCAGGTGTTGTTAGTGTATGTAGCTGTGCATGAACGAGCCGATGTACGGAGTTTGCATGGACCGTAGATATTGGAATTGGGTGTGGCGGGAGTTGAGGAGGGCTTCAGGGCTAAACTCATCCGATTTATGCAATGACCTTTAGTTGTAAATGCATTATAATGGCATCAGATTTTTCATCCAAGACCCGACTTGTATGATCTGATTTAGGTGATGATTTTTATCAGAATTGACGTGGAAAAATCGGGACCTGCAGAAGCCATTCGTCTAGAGCAAAAATCAGTTTTGTGTGACTTCGACTTAGGCAATTTCTACTGTAATTCATTAAAAATAAGAAAATTTTGTCCCAAACAGAAATCTCTCGATGCTTTTGATGGATTGTCTTTTCCTCTAGTCTTACAGTGAGTTAAGCTGAGGGCTCTAAAGACATTTACATGATGGGATGTTTGGTCCCTTAAATATTCTTCTAATGTCACTAAAAGGTTGAGTACATAGTTTATGACTGACAGCATTCCTAAGTGTAGGCATAGTCTGTATTTAGCTCTAACTGGTAAATGTTAGCTTGCTCACCCGCTAAACTAAAATAGTGATCGTTTAACATATACCTGCTAAAATTCATTACGCTAGAGCTGTCATTGGGAAAATGTTATATTTAGAAAACTAAAGTTAATGTGCTGGCTCAAAGAGTGAGCCAATCCACAAAGACCTCCATGTCAAAACTAAGATTTTTACAGTCTGGTAAAAACTGTTTTAGCCGCTAAGGATAGCTTCTCCCTTCATATCAGGGTTGATTTCATAAAAACTTTTAGCTGTAGCTATGTATCTGTGTGGTGATTTTACCTTTCTTATCTGAAAAATAATGTGACCTGCTGTGTTGATACAGCCCATCTAAGAAGTCTGTGCTCCAGTTGTGATGAAAACACAGGAAATTCTAGTATTCTGTTAGTCTGTTAGAACTAATTAGCAGGTATATGTGTTAATTGTGTTACACAAGGGAAATCTAGTTTGCTGTAGTTTTTTCCCCATATGCACTCATAATAACCACTCCTGTACCTAAAGATAAAGCTCTAAATATATATAAATGTGTTTTTACTACTGTAAGAAGCTGACACATGTAGTCTTAATATAACCCTCACGACAACCTTGACTGGTTTCTGTATGGGTCAGCCTGAACAACAGTTTCAATTAGTGCTAAACTAGCCTTTGAAATGCAAGGAGAGAGAGGCTGGAAGGATTAACCCCTGGTGGTGGCGGGTGGCTGGCATCTCTGAGCGCAACTCTGAGCGTAACTGAGATCGAGGACTCGAAAAGGACTGTGCCTCCCATGCAATGCCAGAGGGGCCAGATATAGTTGGAGGGATGGCTAAAAGAAAAACCCCAAACTCTTTATACTTTAAACAGAACCAACAAACACAAAACCACAGAAGTCGGTAAACCACAGAATGGCTGCAAACAAAGAAGCACTTTGTGTTAGGGGTTGGTGAGCATGAAACGAGAGATGTGTCTTTGGCATTCCTTACTCTGCTGCAAAACTAAATAATCAACTGTTCCTGGATAACTGAACTAAAAAGAACAGAGAAATCAAAGTTGGAGGAGGAAAAACGCTCGCTTTCCTGCACAGAGCTGTGGGGCAAGAATAACAAAGTTCTGAAATAAATCAAGATACTATGAGAACTGCACTAAACTTTCCTTGACTTACAAAATCTCTGGCCTGTTAAAAACAACTGTATAGTAAGACAACCTTTTTTTTTTTTAAATTAAAGCATGATTAACTTACAAACTAAAAGAAAAAATCAGTAAATTAAAAATAAAAAAAAAGCTTTACTAATAAAAACTGCAATGACATCACTTTAAAAAAAAAAAAAGTAAGAAAAGCCAGGTCTTGCCAATATGCACGTAAACGCACATGGAAAAATCTATAAAGTGATGAGTGTCTGAGGTAAGAAAAATGACAGGCGTTGCTTGGGTCTTAGACTCCACCAGTCACGGATCACACGGACTTTTCCTTTTCCAGAGTGGAAAGAAATTAAGTCACAGATTATGTCTCCTCTCGGCCTCCTCACCAGCCAAAAATGAGCAGGGGGGCACCCAAAAAGTTTGCCAAGTCCCTTTCATCCATACTTACTGTCACTCTAACAAGCTTTTTGTCACATCTTAGTGGAGGGTTCCTAATGTGCCCAACCTTACAATGTCCCTGGCAGCCTCTCAGATTTGGACAGTAGCCCGCCCATGATGGGGTAAATCAGAACAGACCGAAAGCAGAAGCAGTAATGTGGCAGACTGTGCTATTCCCTACAACTGATGGAGAAGACACATTCATCACTTTCACATTTTCCATCTAGTATCCAACACTGAAATCTGCACTAAAAGTAAAGCATGTTTCTCCCCTTTCTGACGCAATAATGTAATTGAAATCAGTCTCTGGTGTTAAATTCTGCAAACAGCCAGCGATTACAAAAATTCTTTGTGCTGTAAACAAGTTCCAGCCGTGAGATCGGGACAGAAAATTTGAACCAGCTCTCTGCTCTCTTGTTCTCTCTCTCTGGTGAGAGGCGTATGCCAGCTCAGCTAAACAGCAGCCAGGGATCAGACTCAGCATGCAGGGGATGTATTATACCGTTTAGGAGCTAGAAAGGTTTAAATGTTGCTGTACAAATTAGGTGGGAACTTCCAATTTATCTCCTCAGATTCCACGATATGATAAAATGTGTCTTCTTTACTTAGCCACACCTCTTCATGACATAAGCCTAATGCTAACCAATGCAGAGAATCATTAACTTGCTGCCTTTGTACTCAGTCTCCAGTACTGTATTATGACCACTTACCTTTTCTCGGGCTGAGCCAGAACCGATCTCCAAGAGGATCTCCTATCTCCATGCTGCTTTGATCTGACATATTATACAAAGGCCTCAGAGGCTGCAACAAAACACCTTTCTGCTTTTGTGACACACTCAAATCCACACTGCTACTCCCTTCTTTTCACATAGAGACCTACTGCCTGGCCAGCTGACCGACATAGCATGCAATATGGGGCTAAGAAAGAGAAGGAATGGGAGCGGAGGGGTACTTTCAGGGCAGGGAGGGTGTTTGTGAGAAGAAAAAAAAAAAGGAACAAGGAAATCTTTTCATCTCTGTCCCATAAATGCAGAGTAACATCTACACCATAAATCTGAGGGGCTTGCCAAACTGGACACATCCTCTCTGCTGCCCCGGATACCCTCCAACACGTCCCATACATCTGTAGGCGCCCACGCTTTATTCCATTATCAGCTTGTTGAGGGACCAACACTGGATGCCTTGTTCAAGAAAGCAAGCAAATTACAGTCCCAGACATTAAGATGAAGAGTACACAGAAGGGGAAAAAAGGATAGACAACAGAACTAGGCAGAGATAGAATAAAGAACTAAAAGTCAGTCTGTAAAAGGCACCACCAAGGCATCCAAAATACACCCAACAACAACTCTGACTTTACCCCTTGCATACTTACTCTGGTTTACAACAAGCAATTAAGCCTTTTGTAAGCTGTTAAAAAGAAATGTGTTAATCTTAAAACAGCAACCAGTTGATAGCAATCAAGGAGAAAGGCTGTCAGCATGCAAACAACCAACTGATGTAGCATATTTCAAGAGATGGGAGATGAACAGCTAGCAGTAAAGGTTTTTTTTATCAGTTCTGGCATGTTTCCAATTGTCCTAAAGGGTACAAGCACATGATTTCAGCAAAGGACCATTAGTTCACACACTGACGCCTCCAAAAAAAAAAAAACAAAAAACATTTTTTGCCAATATGCATATAGCCCACAGTATTAATTTTTTAATGGAAATAATTTGTCAGTCACAGACTCCCATGTTAAAAACGCTCCAGTCTCATACTAAATGCATTTTTACTTTCCAGTATACAGATCATGAAAACTACTGCATTTGTGATTTTTATCATAACCAGCTTTTAAGATGGGCTTACAGTTTGCATAGGCAGAGATTTATGCAAATTCAAGTCACAGAACAGGAGCTCTGACAAACAACACGACTTGCTGTTTGGTTCAAATTATACCAGAACATCCAAGAAGTATGTGCTCCAGTTTGAATGAAAGCAATTCTGGTTTAATTTGTAAGTTGCTTAGCACTAATTAGCAGGTATCTATGCCCATTTGGTGCAACCATGCAGTATAGAAACACCAAGCTAGCTAAAATTAGCTGATGATTTAGCACTCCACCCTCTTATCCAAATATGGCCACATCAAAAAAGAAGACAAAATGGCAATGTCCATAAATCCGGTCTAGGCTTCAAAATGCAGGTCTAAAGAAGCATTCACAGGAATTATTTCTATCTTTTACTGAGTGTACACAAAATTTACACAAAGAAGCTACTTTCAGCTGCTCCCTTACAGGTCACCACAGCGGGTAGCTTTGCATATTTGATTTGGCAGATTTTTACGCTAGATGCTCTTCCTGATGCAAACCCCCAAGGATTTGTCTCCTCCCGGTCTCGAACAGGGGACTTTTTGCTTGGTAGGTGAATGTGTAAAGTAAAATTTACACAGTAAAGCTAAAATGGATACAACAGGATCCACAATCAGAATTCCCTCCAGTAATTCTAAGTTTACATGTTTACTTTATTGGCTAACTGTATCAGTGAACAGGCAAAATGCAGGGTTTAAACTGATTGACTAAATAATACTGGCTAAGAAAAAGATAATTATTAAACCAAAAATACACCTGCCAACTAGTAGCAACGTAGTCCGAGCTAACCTGTTTGTAGCCTTGGATAATACGCTGAAGCGGTCTGCCAAAAAGCGGGTTTCAGATCAAATGAAGGTGTTTATTTTCCGAGATTTTTTTTGCTATAATGTAGGAGGACTCCCCCTGGACAGCCTCTTTTTTCGATTTTTTTCCATTCTTTCAAGCCTTTGGTATTAAACGATTGTTTTTCAAAAACCTCGCCGAAGTTAACATGTCAGAAACACCGATGGCACATATGGACATTAATTTAAGGTATACTGTATGGACGCGTAATTTTATGTTTCAACTTGAAACTGTTAGTTTCATCAAGTTTTCTTGATCAGAAAGTAGTTTAATAACACCCAGAAGTCAGTTCAGACAAAATTTAACTATTCTGTTTGTTATAAAGCTGTTTTCTCAGCTCTTACATTTTCTGTTTGCCATACATCTGCCTCTCTTTCCTGAAAATTTCATTCAAATATTGATTTCAAGTCAGAAAAAAATGCTAACTTTTCTACGTGTAATGCACTTTTAAAATCACAGTTTTCCATTGATTATAATGGTGAAATACATTCTAATGGAGTAGTTAATCGGGTGTAACTTCTTTATTGTTTGTGCTATTGCTGTGGTTTTTGGATCAAAATGTATTCTTTTTCCATGCTCTATCTGCACAGGTTTCAGATGTAACTGAAAAGAATGAAAATTTTTGTAACATACCTAAAACTAGGCAAACATCATACCACACAGAATTTGCAAGACACAGAAAATTTGTAACACTCAAAATTATACATTTACAAAATGACACATCTGAACAACATGCGGGGTAATGTTCGCTAGTCCGGTAGCATAAGAAGGTGTTAAGAGCTGAGTGGCTCCTCCTTCCCTTTTATTAAAGAACAGCAAAGACAGATACAGAGCATGAAGAACAGAGAGCAGAGATGCACTAAAATAACTTGTGACCAAGAGGGAAACTCTGTCTGCTGTTTGGAGGTCTCTCAGTTTATTTAAAAAAAAAAAGACACATTTTGCTTCACTTCTGCTTGTGCTGCTTCTGTGCTGCAAATTTTCCCTGATCGTGGACTCCTCCACACACAACACTGAACCGAGTGAGGCAAGGTAACGATTCTTCACCAACCACAAAGTAACTGGTAACACAAAGTCTGCGAGAACAAATTCAAGTGGAGCTTCTTTCAAATCCAAACTTCAGAACTCTGCTGTGAAAGCACTAATGTGGCATTACACCTACCCAAAGAGCAGACAGCCTGACAAAGACTGACCATGTGCCAAACACTTATTTTTTGTTAACAAGTGGACTGTGCGTTTATTGATTTTGCTGTGTTTTATTTTACTTTCTTTTTAATTACTTTCACTTATTTACATTAAAACACCTGCTAACACAAAAATAACATCAATTTTACAATATATATATTCTGATACATATTTGTGGTCATAACACCCAGCAATAAGTACCAATAGTTTGAAACTGTGTTTGAATAGAAACTGGCCCTCACAAAATGGAGCTCCGGGCTGGTAAGTGTGAGTATAAAATGGCTGTAGGGAGTGCCTGGGCTGGCACTGCCAGCCAGCAGGAACCAGTCTGTTTGTACCATCTGAGACACAGACAGCCTCTATAACTCATTCATGACATGAAAGACAACAGAACAACAACAGGAGGCATATCTAAGAAAACATAATCCAAACAAAGTTACAGTTTTAACAAAGACAAAAAAACATTTTTGATTCATGAGTCAGCATCTGCTAACCACATATAGGAGTGGCCACGCAAGCTCTGGTTGCTGTAGCAACACAGCCCACAGGTTAGGCAAATACCATGTGCTGTCCACGGCTGAGGTCCCAGGGCACATGGACTTGCTGCTGCTGCTGCCACGGGCAACCAACTGTCAAACAACAAAACCTGTCACAGGATCCGGACTCTGGCCTTCCCGACTCCGCCACAGTGGGCAGATTTGCATTGTAACCTGAAGAGGCTGAGCTTTATTTTTAGACCGGCATCCTGACCATCAGAATCCAAAAAAACACAGGCAAACACAATACAGGTGACTCCTCATGCATGCATACATATGCTCACACACACACACACACACACACACACACACACACACACACACACACACACACACACACACACACACACACACACACACACACACACACCATCTGGGGAGAATGAATCAGTTGCATTCTTTCTTCCCTTAGGGCACTGAGAAAAAAAAATGACTGCATGAGCCTGTCTTTCACAAAAGAAAGACTTGCAGTAAATCTAGTCCGTGTGCAAAGAAAGGGCCCATTCTGCCACAGCTTTAGAGTCCAGTTACAGACAGTGGTGTCTCACTACCATCATTATCCCAGTAACTTTCATAAACTGGCTTTCACTGTGCTGAACACCCACAAGAGGGCTTTTTAATGTAGGACAGAATCACGGCAGAGGTGGCACTAAGGGTCAGTGTGGCATTTCAGATTCCAGCTGCTGTTCTTTTAAAGGCATTTCTGAAAGACGAAATATTATATTATATATATATATATATATATATATATATATATATATATATATATATATATATATATATATATATATATATATATGACTTTGGTTTTGTTTGTTTGCAAGACTATTGAGACTCAAAGCAGGCTTGTGAAATCTGATTAGTTTTTCAGGTTATACGACAGCAGAAAGCAGGATTTCTCTTTACTTCCTGAAATCCTGTCATTCCAGTGCTGAGATATTAGGACAGGGAACAGCCCCAGCAGCATAACAGATCTGAAGTCGAAGATAAAGGCTAAGATAAGAAAAATGAATTTGAAAGGAAAGACAACACAACAGATGATGAACATTTTACTGGTTGTGCAAGTGTTTTCCTTGTTTTCTTTTCCAGTGAATAATCTTAGGAATGCTCCGGTTGTCTGGCATTATGGCAGTAGAGTATAATTATCCGGAGTAATAAACTATCCAACATGTTCTCTCATGCAACAATGTGAGGACAAGAAGTAATTCATATCCAGACACTTTAATGTCACATAGAAACAAGGCACTGTGCCTGTAACAAAGCAGCACTACTAAAAAGAAAGTATTTAATGTGCAGGTACTGAGCTCCACATTATGGGTGCAGTAAGACATGCCAACTGATTACTTTATATTATTCCCCTAGGCCTGTGGTTCTTGTTTTATTTCACACAGCATTCTCAGTAAGAATGGCTAGAGTATAAAACAAACCACAGGAGATATAAAGCACCACGCCCAGCACTACACAGCTGCAGGATTAATAACATATCAGCCAGTCACATGTTTAAAGTACAATACAGTGGAAACCAGGGACACACTGATAGTGAAATTCTAGGCTCATATTTGATTGGCTGTCAGTGGCGAAACCAATTTTAGTAATCAGCCAGTATGTCTGTATATATGCTTTTCATGAGCCAAATCACCCCACCCCACGATTCAGATGTCTCCACTCCTGCAGGAGATGGCTTCATGCTTGTTTTCATCTGCAGGCCTGCAGTGGCTCTGCATCCTGTTTTCCATTGTGACACCTAAAACTAAACCTCCTGCCTTTAAAGACAGAATAACAGTCCAAACAATAGGCAAGCTTCCCGTCTCCAGTCTGTAATAAAACCCAGTGAGCAGGGGCTGTTCCAACAATGGGCTCGTTTACCAACACTGGCACATTTATGCTTGAGAAAACTGTGATTAAAAAAATAAAATACATTTTTTATATATATATATTTATATAGCAATTACAGGCAAAAAAGTATCCTAATAGTTTGTCCTTGAAGGTGTATGGCCCACATGGGAACCAAACAGCAGAGTAACTACAGCCAACAGCCTATCAGGTTACTCCCCTGACAACTGTAAGAGCTGCTTAACATTTATGCTGCCCTCCCTCCTGATACAGGCTTTGCAACAAAACTTCTCTATGAGCTTTTAAAGGGTTTTCTGTGGCTAATCAATCAATGAATGCACTTCTAAAAACACGTGGGACCACTTACGCAACTTGAACACAAATAGCAGTTCACAGCATTGTACACAACACTGCATTTAAAGTGCGATCTTGAGGTCAAAGTCAAGCTAGCTAGTAAGTACTGCTTTACTGAACTAAATGTGCTGCAGGGTAACCAGATATACCAGAGTATCGAATGAAGCTAACAGAAGCAAGGGAAATGCAAACCAGGTGGATCACCTTTAACAATCATCTACCTGGCTTTGTAAGAAACCCAGGAGTTTAATGTGAGGTGTGGCCAGAGTGATAATCCACCGTCAAGTAAGGAAATGCGAACCAATGTGCACTGGAGGCCACCGTTAACTACAGGAGGATCATATCTGTACTAATGCAATGATATCCCTTACCAAACATTACCACAGAAGAGTGTGCACAAGTTTGCTATTGTCTTGACAATGGCTGAGCACACACACACATGCACACACACACACACACACACACGTATTTGGCATTTTTGCTTTGTGAGTAATGTCACGAGTAACTGAACAAGCATTGTTTGCCTCCACCCAGGCCTTCAATCACACATCCACACATTCATTTCATCAGCGTCTGAAGGTTCTGCTTTTATCGAGCACTTTGCACTACGGCAGTTCCAAGTTTTCCTTAAAGACTGTTTACAATACCGAAGCAGGCGGTGGGCTTTCCATAAATATGACCTTTCAGTAAGGAATACATGCAGCTCATCCATAAAACACTCTGAGCTGCTACTATAAACATCAGGGGCCAGGTTACACCCAGGTGTTACAACCCCCTCAGTGGGTTTCATCACACCTTGTGGGAAACACTGCAGGTACACTTCAGAGGAAAATGACCCAACCCTCGTGATTCATAGAGTCATGACTCATTTAAGATAAAACAGCATCTGTCATAAGATCAGAGTAAGAGCTCAGAGTAAATTATTAAACTCATAATATAAGCACATGATGATTGTGTATCCAACTGAATTCCAACTCTCTACTAAGCACACAAAACATGAAGCTTTTATTTACGAGTTAGGAGAAAATAGGACAGTTCTTTCAATCAGATCAAGCTCCATGCATTTCCTGTGCTTTAATGCACTCTATTTCTACAATTGGAGTGAAGTAATCAGAGTACTTATTGGTTCATAGCTCCAGATGTTCCACACTGTCCTCAGTCAACAGTGACACTACAGAAGAAGGGGAGGGGGACTCACCTGAAAAACAGAGAGAGACAGACAGCAATGTTAAATGTGCAAGATACAAGCCATAGTATTTTTTTTTTTGGCCTCACTGATAAAAACACAAGGCAAACTTCAGTCAGGACTGTTAAAAAGACGATGGAGAAGAATTGGTTTGTCATGTGTGTTGCATTAGCCGCGCATGCCAAGAGCAAATGTGGTGCTCCGACACTTCAAACAAACCGGTCCCATTCGCTGGAACATTCTGGTTTAAAAGTCAGTTTGACAAAGATCTGAATTATATCCTCATGCTTCAACTGTTACGCAAGCAAGATCTTTCTTTCACTTTTTCATAAAAGAAAGAGAACATCTTGAACCCATGCAGTCCATTTCAGAGAATCAATAAAGAGCACTGACTGGAAATGTGTAGCTAACTCAGGTTTACTGGATGATAGCACCATCTACTGGACAGACAGAACAAAGGCGAGTGGTGAAGGTGCTGAGAAAACACATTATGTTTACATACTTGTGAATAAATAAGAGTAGAAAAAGGGCCGTGCAGATGAATTATTTTTGCCTTTTATGCAGGACTTTCACTTTGTAGTATTTTTCCCTTTTAATAAGTAAAGAATCAGAGTACTTTCCTGTCTTTGTAGTTCATAAAGTCATGTAGAACTTTGTTTTAAAAAATATTCCAGAAAATATCACAGGAAATACAGCCTAATGCTCTCTGCTTAAAAACATTCCAGATCTCAGCGACATGACCATTTCAGATCAAAGACTCGACCTCTACAGCTGACCTTTATACTGATGTCATTCCACTCTGCTCCCACCCAACCTTTACCACCCACATCGCTCAGCTACTGAGTGGGACATTCTCTTTCAGCAGCATCACTGCAGCCTATAACAGCATTATACAAGCACCAAATACCAACCTGCCACCCTCCTAGTGTTTCACATGGGCAGCCAGCAGGGTGTTAAATCATCACCCTTTGACACTGATGATTCGGGAACTAACTCGCTCTAAAATAGGACCTGTCTAACTTATGGTATGGCTTTCAGCAGCTGACCGTAACTGTTTATGGCGAATGTTTGCAGTAAATGCTTGACATGATGTGAAAAGTTGTCGTGTTATGGCGAAGGACAGTAAAGTTTTAATGGCAAGTTTTAAGATTTTATGGATTCACATTTCATACTCTGCTGCACTTTTGAAATGTTTATGTCTTTACGTTGAGGCTTCACACACTAAGAAACAAGACTCTTTCATTCAAATTTCTCAATTATGGTTTATGGCAGGAAATCCATTTACAGGAAGTTATGTGAAGTGACCAACAGGATATGAAAGGAAGCATCCTGCAAGAGCAGGCGGACTTTCCTCTAGGGCATCCTCTGGTCACATTTCCTGTCTGCTGATGAGAAAGCTGCATTTAAAAAAATAAAAATAAAAATAACTAATTTCAGGAAAAATATCGTAGGCCTGATTAGGATGCCTCCTGGGTGCCTCGATAGGTGAGGTGTTTTGGGCATGTCCTGCCAGGAGGAGGTCCCAGGGAGACCCAGGACATGCTGGAGAGATTGTATCTCTCAGCTGGCTTGGGAATGCCTCGGAGTTCCCTCAGAAGAGCTGGAGGAGTTGGCTGGGGAGAGGGAGGTTTGCGGGTCTGCTGGGACAGCTTAGATGACGCCAAGTTTTGTACTTTTGCCAATGTGCACCACCACAATGAATTTTAAATCAAAACAAAACATATTCCTGTTCCCTTGTTATTTCATTACAAATTAAGCAGATAATTTATCATTATAAAAATTTGTGTCTTTGTCCAAAAATCTATGGACCTTCTTTTATGTTCTCAAGGACACACAGCACAATCTTACTTCAAACAAAGTCAAATAATTTCACTCCTTCTCAAATATTTGGCAGTCCACTTCTGGTCCATTTAACATCTGAATTCAACCTATGTGACTGTCTGGATGCTGTTCATGAATTCACTTGACTTTTGGCTCAGAGAGGTCACAGTGTTCTTAGATCCCAGCAAATTCATTTGAGTGGATCGACATCTGCAAGCTAATTAAACAGTCATCATGCCTAACATCATGTGTCAAAAACACCCTACAATTTGGTGTTCTATTTAAGCTGCTAAATTTTCCCATCTCTGCCTTAGACATGTCAGTGTGTCCCTGGACTGCGGCCTTGGCTTTCCAAGCCTCCACTGCCCCATGATCCACCTGTAGGCTCCAGGGAGACATTTACTCATTACTCCCCATGTGGCATGTTTGCAGCGAGTGATGAGTTTGGGGCCTAGATGACAACATCTAACTATACTCTGTTGCTTTAATAGATCATTTTCAAAGTAAGCTCTCTGACTAAACTGGTATTATGTGCTAATAAAACTGGACACCTCTGCAGTTCACCTCGAGGAGCACAGGACCCTACATCAACCTATTTCTTACTCCTAAGCTCAAAAAAACTGGCTTAAACTATATTTATTTGCTCAATAGTTTGTCACAAGGTCTTCCTCATTATCTTACTAACCAGCTTATAGAAAACCTGATGATGTACTCAATGACAGTAGTGCAGTAGTGCATCACTCTCATCTTCTCTGACTTAGGGAAGTTCTACATGATGCTTTCACAGGCTAAATAAATCTATAGCAACTAAAACACCCCACAAAGACGCTGGACTGAACCTTTAAGGTAACAAGTTTCAGTGCGATTATACAGTGATGTGTACCCTTGAGGGCCCATAGCTTAGTGCAATAATATTCCATTGCCCACTAGCTGAAAGCGACTGCAGCCAACCCCTGCCCCAAAACAACACCCCAACACCCATTCCCACCAGTGAATACAACCAAAGAAACCTGCCACAGGCTTTTACTGCAGTGTTGGCAAAACTACGCACTACCAAACAGGCAAACCATCTCCAGCCAAACATTCAGAAACACAAACATAGTGCACCACTTCTTCACACTCTGTGGGAGGTCTTTGAATCATGCTGCAGCCTGATGGAAGCTCAGTGGGAACATTTTTACTCAGTAATCCCTGAGAGTGTGACAGCAAAAAAGGTCTTTGAGTGCGAGAAAAATCCCTCCTTTGTGGGTTCTCGACTGAGAGTCAGCAGCACAGCAACATCACACTCAGCACTGCACACACACATGGAGGGTAAAATACTGCTCAGGCTGCTGACACAGGGACATGAACTAGCAAATTAGGGAGCTGCTAGTGAAGACAAGGCAGTAAATCTGTGCAGGAGCACAAGGCCACGGTCAGCATCCATTTGCTGCACTCCAAAAGCTTAATACATCTTCAATGTACTGTTACAAGATCAGAGGTTACTACTGAAACGCCTCTCTTTGTACAAGTGGAAGTGCATCATTTATACATGTCTCACAACACTAAATTCAGCCCAAACATGTCAGCGTGTCTTTTAAAGTCCTTCTGGTTTTGAACTAAATGCAACCAGCATGTTTGTATACCTTTAAAAACAAAAAAAATTGCAGAGAGCAAAAAGATGTTTGGAGCATAGAAAATAAATTGTGTGGTCCAGCATTGGTTGTGGCAGGCCAGGGAGACAAGTTCAGTTAGTAACCCCATCTGAACAGTTCATCTCAATGCCCCACTCAGCGAGGTGGACTCAGCTGATACCCTTGCGTGCATCCTATTGGCAGATCTCATACGGGCGATGCTATTACAACTCAGTCGGCCTGTACAGAGTTGCTGCAGCCTCTGCAATCCACTTTTTCAACCCAGCATGATACGACACACACTCATTACAGGCTTCAAAGCATGTTCCCTGCAAGCGGAGACAAGAAAACAAAATAGGCTACACCATATGGATGACACACTGATCCAGTGCCAAACACAGACGACTGAACACGTTCGGTCATCCTACCTGTATAAACCCGGTGAAAACCCAACAAAAGAACTGAAACTCATGTTTTAGGATCTTCTGTGCTCTCAGCCACAGAGTGTGCCTGATGTGACTATATTTAAGATAAACACTCTCACAGACCCCCATCCAGAGCCAAGAGTAGAAAGACATTTTTAACATGAGTGTAAATATGTACTGAGTGTTACAGTACATTTATGACACAAAATAAGCAAATAATAACAGAAAGTAAAAATTTAAGCCTAATTAATTCAATTAAAGCACATATTTATGTTAAGCTAACAAGGAAATATTAGTTGATCCCACTTCTTCCTGTACAATGACAAATGCCTTTGTAGACACACACCTGTTACACATTTTCTGTTGTTGCATAGTTTCACCCATGTGCAGTCCAACCCACTGAAATTCTCTACACGCCGGCCCTGCACCTGTATCACTTTACCTCTTGGCTTTGTTACCTGTGTCCTTTCTTTCCTTTCAGCTGCATGTTTGTTCACCGCGTTTGCCTACCTTTGCTCGAGGAGAAGGACTCCATGATGCAGAAGTGTTCAAGACGAACTTTGGAACCTCACGGGTTACTAGCGCAACTTTCCCCAACGGCTATCTCCTTCACTCCTTTTCGATCTCAGTGTGTCTCTGGATCTTTGACTTTCTCTTGCTACCTATGTTCTCTGTCAAACACGTCATGCTGCGTAGATCAACAGAATGTGAATCCCCCCCAGCCTCCTCCTCCTCCTCCTCCTCCTCCTCCTCCTCCTCCTCACAGGTCAGAGCCGCCCTCCATAATAATACCTCTGTGTGTGTGTGTGTGTGTGTGTGTGTGTGTGTGTGTGTGTGTGTGTGTGTGTGTGTGTGTGTGTGTGTGTGTGTGTGTGTGTGTGTGTGAGCGCGCGCATGCATGAGTGTATATGGTGCTAAAGTGTTTGACAAAGAGCTGAAGTTTCAGAGCAGCAACAAAGGCAAACAAGGGCTTAAAGCTGAAAGACAACAGAATATGAGTTCAATTAAATGAAATCAGGCACTGCTGCTCTGTGTTCCCGCTGGATTCACAGAACAAATGTTTAATTCAACATTTACCCTCACATTAGAGTATTCATGAGGGTTAAATATAATCATTTCATGCAGCTTTGAGTGGGATAAAAGGCATGCATTGGGACAGGGTGTAAAAGGTCTATTAAACTGCTGACTTGCAGACACAAAAATGCTGGTTGACAACTGAACAAAAACAGCAAGTTTTTCTAAACAAAAAGACACTGAGCACAGAACAATCAGAGACATGAGAGTACTGCATATGCATTCTGTAAAAGTAGGGGGTTTGATGTCCGTGAGGTGAAAGAAAGTCAACGTTATTTATAGAATATGTAAGCAAGTGGGCCATTTAACTAGGTCTTCGAAAATTTATCAAGGTTCATAACGGCGTTAGCACAGGTGGAAGCATCAAAGCTGCTACAAGTCCAACATGTATGATGAATTATATCCTGCATGCAGTGTAAATACCAATAAATGGATGCAGCTGCATCTACAGTTAAAGCCTGCATGTGAAGCAGGTGTTCGGAGCCAAAGGGTTAATGATTAACACTGAATTACAGCACAGACTCACACACATTAACCAAAACTCAAGATATCAAGAAGGCCCAGGGGGAGAAATGTGAATGAATGCCAAAGAAAAGAAAAAAGAAATTTTGGCTGTAAGTTACTGGAATGTTTGGTTTTTAAATGATTGTTATTTTTGATAAGAAGATGATGATATTTGGATAATAAAGAACTCTTGTCAAACAGCAAGCAGCAGAATGAGGAGAGAAGCCTCACTTTTTTTTCCATTATCTTTAAATTTGATTCCTCGGCCTTCACTTTGGCATGAACAACTTCTGTAACATTTTAGAGATAAGTCATACTCTATTATTTGACAGAAAATGGAGCTACACAGCTATACTATATTGCCAAAAGAATTCGCTCACCTGCCTTTACACGCATATGACTTTGAGAGGCATCCCATTCTTAATCCATAGGGTTTAATATAAGCTATAAGAGCTTCAACTCTTCTGGGAAGGTTTTTCACAAGGTTTAGGAGTGTTTATGGGAATTTTTGATCATTCTTCCAGAAGCACATTTGTGAGGTCAGACACTGATGTTGGATGAGAAAGCCTGGCTCACACTCTCTGCTTTAATTCATCCCAAAGGTGTTCTATCAGGTTGAGGTCAGGACTCTGTGCAGGCCAGTCAAGTTCTTCCACATCAAACTCACTCATCCATGTCTTTATGGACCTGCTTTGTGCACTGGTGTGCAGTCATGTTGGAACAGAAAGGGACCATCCCCAAACTGCTCCCACAAAGTTGGGATCATGAACTTGTCCAAAATGTCTTGGTATGCTGAAGCATTAAGAGTTCCTTTCACTGGAACTAAGGGGCCGACCCAACTCCTGAAAAACAACCCCACACCATAATCCCCCCTCCACCAAACTTTACACTCAGCAAAATGCAGTCAGACAAGTACCGTTCTCCTGACAAATGACAAACCCAGACTCATCCATCAGATTGCCAGACAGAGAAGTGTGATTCATCACTCCAGAGAACACGTCTCCACTGCTCTACAGTCAAGTGGTGGCGTGCTTTACACTAATCCATCCAACGCTTTGCATTGCACTTGGTGATGTAAGGCTTGGATGCAGCTGCTCAGCCATGGAAACACATTCCATGAAGCTCTCTACACACCACATGCAGTTTGGAGGTCTGTAGCAAATGAAGTTGGTGACCTCTGTGCACCATGAGCCTCAGCATCCACTGACCCCACTCTGTGATACCACTTTGTGGCTGAGTTGCTTTCATTCCCAATTGCTTCCACTTTTTTATAATATCACTAACAGTTGACTGTGGAATATTTAGTAATGAGGAAATTTCACGACTGGACTTGTTGCACAGGTGGCATCCTATCACGGTACCACGCTGGACTTCACTGAGCTCCTGAGAGCGACCCATTCTTTTGTAGAAGCAGTCTGCATGCCTAGGTGCTTGGTTTATACACCTGTGGACATGGAAGTAATGAACACCTGAATTCAATGATTTGGATGGGTGAGTGAATACTTTTGGCAATATAGTGTAGTTGTGAAACTGCTGAGTAAATCTGCATTCAAAGTCTCTCAGATCAATTTTCTGTAAATATCAGGCATAAATTTGCTTAATTAGTGTATTTGTTGCATTCTTGGATAAATTAAGTTCTTTTTTTACCTGAGCTGCTTGTGCTTAATGTTTCAGTGTTTCTTTTCCTAAGTTCACAGCCTTACATAACATTTAATTTCTACCTCTGCTCTGCAGCTCACACTATAATTGAGCAGCTAAATTCCACTGGCTTCTATTTGTTTACCATGAGGGAGACACTAAGTCAAATCACAGCTGTTGATCTCACTAACTATACTATAAGGTCTTTCCCCTAGCCCTAAAAGCCCATCACTAAAAATAGTTCAACAACAGAGAAGGGAAACTACCCATGATGCATTTCCTTGCAGGGGAGCGGGATTAACTATGTCACAGGAATGTCTTGAATTGTGTGCAAAGGCACGGAGGGCATGGGTGTGAAATGGGATCCACAGTGTGCCTTTTCCGAACAGTGCAGATGTGTCAGATGTCAGAAGTGCAGGTTTGCAAACAGCATAAAGCGTGTCTGAAAATACTGCTTGTGCTTCTGAACTGAGGGCTGGGACAACAGCTGGAACACGCCACACAAAGCCTGACACACAATAAACAGTCGAGGAATTTGATAATTCCCATATGGCGTTTAAAAGGAAAAATGGGAGGAAAGGATGGAAGGGCTACAGGTCAACAATAAAAGCAACTGTCCTGCTACATTTTCTAAAACAGACCACATAGTACAGACCACACAGAAACCATCACCTCCACAGTTGGATCCTAATCAGACTATCCTCCCACGTCAAGCAGCGTTTTGGCTCAGACTGAAACATTATAAACGTTTAAGGTCAGGCCACTGAATCCTCCCATTACAATAAGAAGGCGGCGATAATAAATCTGCCTGTCTTTGCATCTGCATTGTTGTGGCTCGTTCTTAATGTTGGAGACTGGGGAGATGTGGAAAGAGATCAGCAGTGGTTGATGAAGCAAACTTTATTCAAGTGTAATTTACTTGTCAGTTTTATTGCAACACTTACTGTGCAGTCTCAACGTTTGAAACATGCAACCACTCCTGATTTACAGCGTGGCAAAAGTACGGTTTCACTGATAAAGAGAAAAAGGTCCTGTTATTATTTATTGTGAACAGATTCTGTTTAGTTTTGTTTGCACAAATTTTAAAGGATAGTTTCAATTAACTGTACTTTAGCAGTTGCGTTCCACTGGATGTATTCATTCATTCTTTTCAATTATAAGTCACAATAAACATGTCATTTTTTTCTTTATTTCACTATCAAAAAGCAAAATTAAAGCTCTGAAAGGACAGTCAACACAGTGAAGCTAAACGTTTCCTTTACCAGCTTCAATCACTGATATAATCTTACAGGAGGTTTATTATCATATTAGGAGGATTCACATAGATATCGCGCAGCCAGTTAACATGCAGTCCCAACAGATGAGTCATTCTTTTGTGGTCAGAAACAGTCATATGAGTCATTTCATGATCAGACATCTTTTGGTGACACAAAAATTCAAATAAACAAAACCCTGATTGCCAAGTAACGAATGAGTCATTTCCTTTCTGTACTATACAAACAGTTTAAGAAGCTGCTGTTTAGCTGTCAGTGTCGTTATCAGCTGTGGAAAAATGAAACGCGGGTTTGATTGCATGGATGCAGATGGGAAAAAACACCTGAGCTGGAATATCTTCACACTTCACGTTCAAGGGCCTTGCTGCTACTCATTTCATTAAGTCCAGAGTCTGTGAGGACTACAGAAGTTCTCTGGCAAATTGCTGGAAATCCTAAACTGTGTTCTTTTTTTGTTTCCTTTTCAGAGCTTTAATTAACATGAGTGTCATTCCATTCCTCTGACATGGAGCTCTTGTCAAACAGTTTGTTGCCTTTTTTGGCAGCTAGCTGTGATCTCTGATCAAACACCAGTTGTCTGTGGTCAAAGTATCATCATTCCTGACTTAAGAATTGCAGCCAAGATAGATTACATTGATTTTATCCAGGCTACTGTAATACTTAAAAAGCAAACATATCAGTTTCAACACAAAGAAGCACAGCAGCACAAGTTTTTGTTCTTTTTTTTTTGTTTTGTTTTTTTAAAAAAGGAAAAATCACAGATTTGACATTATATCAACAGTCCGCTTCAAAGCAGCTACAGTTTCCTGAAAATTTTTACTTCCCGTCTTTGTGTGCTCAATTTCTTCAGTTCTTTCAGGACAGTTCCCAGAAATGAGACACTGATCCTGTACAACAGCACCTATAAAAACAATTGCTACTAAAACAAGAAAAGAAAGCCAAACATCAAATTTCAAAATAGTATCTGGAGACTGTGTCGTTCCAACACTAACTAAACTGGTAGAGACAGAGCTAACACAGAGAGACAAACAACCATAGACTGACATTCACACCTATGGGCAATTTACAATCACCAATTAACCTAACCCCATTAACTGTATATCTTTGGACTGTGAGAGGAAGCCAGAGAACTCAGGCCCCACTTCCAAAAAGCATCGTTTTCGTCCGTTTACAGAGAGATGGAGGCTGGAGTGTTTCAGAAATGCTCCACTCTGGAGGCCATTTCCAAAAAGTATAGTTTTTGTCCATTCTCGTGTAAAGGGGAGGCTGGAATGCATGAAAACCGTTTCCACAGGAAATGTTGTCACGTAAACGGGGCCTCACAAAGAACCCACGCAGACACGGGGGGAACGTGCAGACTCCTGCTAAAAAGTTCTAACTGCACAAGTAGGAAAGGTGGAAGGGCTTTGAAGGTGTGCTGTAGTATCAGGTACCAAGATAATAATAACAGATCCTTTAATATAAAGTTCCAGCTGCCAGTTGGAACAGCTACCATCAGATGTTCCTCCACTTCCCCTTCATCAGACCACTGTTGCTAGGTATCGGCTACTGCTGAGTATTAGTATCATACATTCATTTTCTTAATGCTTATCTCTATTAGGGCTGTGGGGGCACTTTCCTGTTGGTAATATATGCTTGGAAAGCCACAAACACAACAATCAGCTGATCTGATCAGGCAGAGCTTAAATGAGTAATCCACAACTTGTTGTGACAATAAAATGAGATTATTTTTAAATTGCATCGTCATATTCTTAGTAAGGATTCATAAATAACTAACAATAACCAATGTTATTGGTAATTATGCTTCTGATTATGTTTTGTCTACCTCAAAAAAAAAAAATTTGTATATCAAGTTTTCAAATCACCAAATAGTATTAGATTAAAAATCCTGTATTAGTCAGACTCTAAGAGAGAGGACCATGCAGGTACAGGGAGAAGAAGTTGTACTGGAGTTAAGTTGACATAAGACAGAAGATTAAATAGTGATTTTACCTCAGAGAAAACCAGGACATGCCGGTCTACTTTGTGTAACATTTGCATCTTAACACAGAATGAACTATGAACTACCCCATTCATATGCCAATAACACAGAAATGGTATAGATAGTGTTATAGATATGGTATTGCCATAATCAAGGATATGGCCCCTTTTAAAGTCGATCAGGTCTTCCCATTTCTCTGGTATCCAACATCCTAACCACAAGAACAATCTGACTAGTAACACCCAGTTGTCTTCATTTCCCAGCTGTATGATACAGTAATAAAAGCATTCACTTGCAATACTCGCCACTGGAGTGGATCTCATACGGCAAGAAACAGAACCTGATGAAAGTAACACTGCAGTGTTAGCAAAAGTAAGGGCACGGTTCACATGAGAAACACACATATAAGCACGAAGATCCAGAACTGGGAGTATGCATCAGACAGGCATTCACTATAATGCACTTCACTCCAAGGCAAACATATGCAGAGGATGTACTACATCTCACTCTGCCGTTAAATGAGAATATATTCATCACTGCCCCGCGCTGTGGCGCCTTTCTCATGACAGGCCTGAAACTATCCTGAATGCAAACATTGTTCTCAGTAATCAGCAAACTGGTGAGAGAGCGACCGGCCAGTTTATATCTGTCACTCTGTCGTTCTCGTGCAGCACAGAGAAACGCTTCAAAGACTGTCCACCCAGACCTGTAAATGCTGACGCTACAACATGCAGTTACAGGAAAATTATATCTTGGGATCTACAGCGCCCACAAAATGTTACGCATCTTTGTGCAACGTGTTTTGGAAAGTGAGACATCCATGGAAACATCCAAAGAAATATCACAGAGGGGTGACAAAAGACACAACTCTCAGCTCTCAGAGGTTTGAGGTAAACAACCTTTGGAAGCCTGGAGAACCTCCCAACGCTCACGTTTACCACTTATTACACTATAATGTGGAAACCCACCCGTGCTGCTCTGTCTGTTCTTTTTACCTCATATCAGACATGACGAAGAGCGCTGAATGTCACCTTATGCCACTGTTTTTGTCTCATCAAAACAGAGAAACTGCAGAGTAGGACAGAAGGAAAATGAGTGTACGTAAGCATTCTCTGCAGTTCAGAAATGCGGATGCAATCTGTCAGAAGGGTCAGGGGCACAAACATAGGAAATTAAAGAAATAAAAGCATTTTATTCTTGAGAAGTAATTCCCAAAATACCACAAACAGGTCAGGGAATTTCCTCTGACTGATTAGTATGTGTAGAGTGTGACGCATGGCCCATCCAGACACTGTAAAGACTATATTGTTTTTAGAACAGGCAGAATGAGGGGATCTGCTCAATCCCTCTATAAGCTTATTCCTATTGTTCTCAGTCAGTCACTTCAGGCAGGAACAAAGTAAAAAATCATCTCTGAAAGACTGTCCTAGGCCTCTCCTAGCGTTTAGGCCGGCTGGCAGACAAAGCTTGAAATAAAAACGGACTTAACTGCTTTTCTCCTCAAATGGACAAGCAAACAGATTTACAATTCCAGGAACATTTCCTGCATTACAAAAGGTATTTCCTTCAGACAGCAGAGGACAGGAGGTTGCAGGATGTAAATACCTTACCCCATTTCTCACTTTTTACAAGTTCTCAGTTGACTTGACTGTGAACTTGCTGACCATAATTGTGCTTTTGATGAGCAACAAGGCCGATCTCGCATAAGTATACTTAAATGGCTTTGTTATTGTATTGTGTTGTCACAGATTGAGCATAGCGGACATTTAGGAAAATGGTGCTCAAATTCAAAATATTGTGCAACATTTTTATTGAACAGACTTCATGACAAATAAGAAGAAAGATCAATGCCAGTACTTTATGAAAAAAAAAGTGATCGGTTAAAACACCTTTCAACTCCAAATACAAATGACAACTATTTATTGATAAAGATGCAACAGCCTAGGCCAGAAGCTGTGGGCTGGGGAAGGCCTCACTGAGTATTGGTGGTGGCTTGTGAGTTGGGCAGATCCCCAAAGATCTGCAAAGATTATGCATGTGAGAGAAGATAAGGAGAGGAGAAGGTAACAGTAGACAGCAAGAGGGAAGTATTTGTAATGAGCTTGTATGAGCTGTGTGGAAGGTGGTTCCCCCACCTAAATTTATAACCAGTATTCATAGCAGTGACTCTTTTGTGAGCGTGCATGTTTACCTCGAATATCATGACATCTATAATCATTAGTATATTAACTTAGTGATCTTTAGAGATGCGAAAGTGTGAATAAAATATAATGCCAACGATGAAAAATGTGACATTAAATTTGCATTGCCACAGAAAGCGAGCAGAGACCACAGAAAATCAGCTTCACTGAACGGGAGAAATGACTGCCGGTAATGTGAACTGGGTGTCCTGAGTTCAACTTTCAGCTTCTAGATGAATATCTGAAGGATAGCAACATATGACAGGGTCCTAAATACATCAGAGGGTTGCCTAGGCAACCAGAGCCTGGAGTGTGATAGGGATGGCTACAAAGCAATGCACAACAAGCGAATCACTTCCTGTGTGGGTGCCCCTTTAGGCTGGTATTTATTAGTTATATACTGTATTTCCATATGCGTTTGCTTGTGTTTTAGCAACTAAATCAACAGGGTAATATGTTTCCTGGTAACAATGACAGTATGTTTAGTTGCTGAGGTTAACCATGCCACCCACCCAGTCTCATACTATCTGATACTTGAAAGTTGGCAACCCTGTAAAGTCACGCTACTACCCATTCATATGGTACCTCATATCCGTTTATAAAAAAAAGATCAGTGCGACTGCACACACATTAAATGCACAGTGTTCTAGTTTTATGAAATTCAGTTCATTACCTGTGCTTGCAAGATTTGAGCCCAAAAGAAATACAACACAACCCAAAATAAAACAGCCAAGATTTGAAACAAAATTTGTCATAGTAGGAGACAGCGTGATGGTATTGGCTCTCATCCTTATGCACGCACTAGCTGTCTGTGGTTATGTGTCATGAGGTAAAACCGGGGCTTTTATGGCTGCAGATCTCCCTCAGGAAGTGCAAACTAAGACTGAAATCAATCTTGAAATGAGATGGAGAGACACAGACATGCAGAGAGAGAGAGAGAAAGCCTACTGCTGAGATCACATTAATCACACCCTGTACCTATGACAGCTTCTTGGAATAGTAGCCTCATTTGCACTGATCTCTCCTGGTGGCACACTGTGCATGAACAGGCCTGTTTTCTGTGCAGTACTGTGACATTACGGTTCCAAGTGTCTTAGCGCTGCAGATTAAAAAGTCTGATGAATGAACGTCGCACACTGAAGTACTCTGCCTGCATGAGTGGACGCACTTCTTTGCACTGCAGTGAGACAGTTTCCCCATTAGTGTGGCTGTGTGAAGGCTCACACATGACGTCTACAGAAAGAACCAAAGTGCCAGACAGTGGCACAGCAGTAATTTACAAAAGGATGTATTATGGGATTAAAATACAAGACCTGAGAGCTCAGAATTTTGCTTAGTGCAATCATGTGTGATCCTCTGGTCCTGCCTGCTTGAAGACATTTCACAGGAAAACATGAACGCCGAAGATGGGTCATGGATGTGTCTTCTGGGATGACAATGACCCAAAACATACCGCCAAGGCAACAAAGAAGCTGCTAAAGAAGAAGCACATTAAGGTCATGGAGCGGTCCAGCCAGTCTCCAGACCTCAAGCCTACGGAAAATCTGTGAAGGGAACTGAAGCTTCGAGTTCCCAAGCAGCAGCCAAGAAACCTAAAGTATTTAGAGAGTTTCTGTAAAGAGCAGTGGGCCAAAATCCCTCCTGAGATGACCACAAGAAACGTCTTACAGCTGCGCTTACCAGCAAGGGTTGTCAGGTCATGTTTTACTTGGGCATCAAATACTTATTTCACTCAATAACATGCAAATCAATTTGTAAATTTTATATAATGTGTTTTTTTCTCTGGATGTTTGGTTGATATTCTGTCTCTCTCCATTAAAATAAAACTACCATAAAAATTAGAGACTGTTCATTTGTTTGGAAGTGAGCAAACTTACTAGTTCAGCAGGGGATCAAATAATTATTCCCCCCTCTGTATCTGTCTGCTATTAGCTGTCTAATGAGACATTTACATACATAGAGAACTGTTTAAAGACTGACAAGAAATGCACTTGTATTTCAGGTTACGCTTAACGAAACTCTTCTCTCTCATCCGTTTGGTCATTGTCTCCTTCAATGTTGTTATTACCAGGGTAGAAGAGCATCCAGCTGATCATAGTTTATGCTAACTGCATGTGTCATTCATCAACAGAAACCACGAGCAGCATGTGTGAATAACTCTGGAAGGTAAAACCTGACAGGTTGCATACTGAAATGATCTAAGTGTAACCATTCACTGCACAGAAAGGAAGCAAATACTGTCGCAAAAAGGAGATAAGCGTGGCAAAAGAAAAGGTGGACAACATTCCTGTCATTCCCTGGTTTATGCAACAGTCTGAGAAAGCTGTGCTGTATTTCCCTTCACCTTTTCACAGAGTTACTGTACAAAAAGTACAGTCTGTGTAATCATTAAGCACAATTTCACCACTTATTTTAGATAAGCTAAGAGGGATGAATACTCTAGCTTTGCATAGAAGGTTTGCATGGCAAATATGAGGTCCGAGTGTATATCTATCAAATACAAACCCACTTTACAAATCAAATACAAACAGTGGCAGGCAGATTAAAACAGCCAAATACAGGTAAGAACAGCTCCTCTCCTACGTCCATCCACAAAGATGGTATTTTTCAGTTTAAAACATAATTGTGAAGGGCTGGTTAAAAATGCTGGGTGACAGCCTGAGCTTCACTGCTTTTCAAACAATGACTGTGTCGGACACCCCTCCCTTCCTATAGACAGACTAACACAATAAAATGTGACCCTCATTCTTTGCTGTCTGGTATGTTAGCCTGTCAATACGCACTTTTTCTGTAAATCAAAAACAGAATATTAAATACCTTTTAGAGACATAATCTCATTTTGGATAGACCTGGGGTTGTCCATTGTCATTTTCTTGGCCTCCATGTGAAGAGTGATGATAACAGATGCTGTAAATGTTGATGCTGATTCAAAAGCTTGGACTCCTTCCCCTCAAATGATGACAGGACTGATGGTGTGTCTGAGCAGATTCCTGTGTCTGAAGTCTGAGTAGCGCTGAGTCTTTTCTGCCTTTCTTTGATCACTTTCCTCCACTGTCTGCCACTGCAGGTCTACTGACCGGGACTCTCCTCTGTTTTGGTTCCTGTGATACACCATGTGCACACACACACACTCATTCACACACACACGCACACATCCTGTCTGTGCCGGCATCTGTTAGTGCAAAACTCCTCCCTTGGCCCCTCCTTTTCTTCCTCTACCTTCTCTTTCACCTAAAACTTTTGGCGCTCACAGAACTGCAAACTCAGCCAATAACTGAGTGAATTAACTGCTTTGCCACAAACCAGCCGATCAAGACACAGAGTTGACTATCTATCAATCTACCTGCTCCACAGGGTTGACATTAGGAAGTAGTTTGTACAGATGATACAGAAAAACAGCAGAGGGTAGAAGCAAGTGAATGCATAGCATGTGTACTGTATGTGTGTGTGTGTGTGTGTGTGTTGCATCCATGTAGTGAAAGAGAATCCCAGCGCCACGCCCAGATCCCTGCAGTAATTCCCAAGTTGAGCCAGTGCTCATTTAAACCATCCCCAAACACATGAGGGGATATAACAACTCTCGCTCTAAATCTGCTAATTACAGTACATGTCTAGCAGCTGAAACAAGGGTTTTTCTGTGACTGGAATCCTCTAGCAATACATTTTTATCTAGAGTGCAAAGGGATATTCTTCAGAAACAGATGGGAAAATATTTTACAAGTAGTGCAATTTTAGCAGAACAAAGAAACATGGAACAGAAACTTAAAAAAAAAAAAAAACACTACTTAAATGATTGGGACTGATTCAAATTTAAAACTGAATTAACTTTTTTTTTTAAACCACCAGGGGGGCAGTTAAAAAATAAAAGTCTCGTTAAAAAATAGTTGTTGCCTCTGGAGCTAAGAAATGAGGCCATTGCAGGAAGTGGTAAAGACTGCAGCTACTTTAGGTGCCACAAAAGGCTGGCTTAAAAAAAAAGACTCAATCCCTACAGACTCCCACTTTAAAACGACACAACTTCACAGCATCAAAAAGCATATTTACAGCCCGCCACAAAAAACTGTTTTATCCTCTATTGATAGTTTCCCCATTAAGTGGTGTGATTTGCTTTATAACCTAGCTATCTGCATCATAGACATAACTCCTGGAAGTCACACACTGGTGACTGGCAAAGGACCTGTCAACCACAAGTCATCAGCCAATGAGCACACTGTGGATAATCCTGCTTTCTGAAACACGGAATGAAGATGAAATAGCCCAAGTGCTTGAAGATGTTACTGCTTTAAGCCTGTTCTTTATAAAATGAGCATGTACAAACAGCTGCTAGTCTGCCAAACTGAGCAAAAAAAAAACTAAAGATACTCCCAGTGATGTGCTCCAAATCAAATGTATACGGCCCTGATGAGAGTAACTTGGCTCAGTCATTAAATAATCAGGGCCTCATGCGAATAAATCCACAGCTATCCTTAGTCAATAAACTGTATCCTTTGCACTGACTTATATTGTAAGCTTTAACATCCACTGATCAAGCCTCACTAAAGAAGCCCTGCTGATACCCAGTAGAACGGGCTGTGGTTAAAGCCACAGGAAATGAATTGGAGTGTACCAAAGAAAAATCAAACAAAATAAATGATGGCAAATCAATCCACCCACTAATAATCAGTTAGCCTCTGTCTCAGCTCAGACAGCGGGTGGCCTTGTTGCAGTGCTATTATTCAATTCAGCTCTTGTATGGCCTCTTGTACATAATAAAGGACGTCTGGAGGAAATGACTGACATATTTTTGGCAGCAGGGAAAATGGAAGTCTTGCTGTTCTTTACTGTCAAGGAGAATTCAATCATGTGCATGTATGCGAGTGTGTGTGTGTTTCTTCAGAGTGTTTTGAAGAGTGTGCAGCTCTTAGAGGCACTTGAAGGAGGTCTTGTTTCTATACTAGACTTACAAGGAAAAAAAAAGACGCATGCAAGCATGTTTTGTGAATTTACGGAAGGACGCAGCTGAGTGTTTCTTGTGTATTAAGTGTTGTGGCTGCTTGCTTTGGCTGATGTCCGTAACCCTCCGGATTTGTGCCTATCAAACTCTTTCCACAGTCATCTCTTGTGACTATGGGATGCTCCTTTAAGGAAAGCCAGGTATTGGGACTAAAGGATGTTTACAAGGACTTTTATAGAAAAGATCCTACAGATACTTACAGGTCATCATCTTTCCATCCATCCATCTTTTTTCTTAACTGCTTATACAACCTATGGTTGTGGGTGGGTCATAGCATATTCCAGCTGACACAGCAAAAGGTGGGGTAAACCCTCAATGAGATGCCGAGTGAGAACAGTGAGGTTCTGACAGGAATCTGAATGTAAGTAGTGAATGTGAATTTCTGTGTGTGCAGATAGCTACAGATTTATTATTTTTGCTTTTTTAAATCACAGCTAATCACTGTATTATGGATTTACAGGCAATCACAAACAGACTGCATGTAAATGCCAACTTGACTCCATTCAATTGAAAACTGATAGCAGACTGACTCCGTCCTATCGCTGTTTTATCGCCGACTTGACACACCAAAGTCGATCTGAAGACGGCAACTGACTCCAAGTGGTCGCAGACCTGGTCCCAGTCTTTGAAGCAGCCATTTCAAACATAACAAGATCCCAAGTTCATGGCAAATGGTCGCAATAATTTTGGTTGTCTCGTGCCAGTGTTTTCCCCAGTGTGACTGTAGCATTAGGGACTAAATGAATCCACATCTGCACTCAAATGAGTAAATGCAAACAAGCTGTGAAACAGCTGTGAAAACCTGGAAACTTGTTGAAAGCAATGTTACCTTGATGTAGTTGGTTTCCGTCCATCCATCCAGCAAGCCATCCATTTTCTTCCACTTATGCTTTTTCAGGTTAGGATATGCTAAGATCACACCTTCCATCAAAGCCAATGCACTCTTTAAGAACTGTAAACAACGTGATTGGTATTCCCACCAACATTTTGTGGGTTCTTGCTTTGCCCGTGCTCCATGCCTCCAATAACTTTTTTATTTGGCTTGTTCGGTTTTCCAAAATCTTGGTGACAGACACAGCCACAGGCCAGTCAGCTTAGAACAAACGGGAGAAAAAGAGAGAGGGATGCACTAGCCAGAATTAAAATGTGTTTTTCTAAACAGATGAGCATACTTGCAGTTTTTTTTTCTTAGCCTGAAATCTCGCCATTACAATGAAGATGTCAGGGACAGAGCCAGACAAGCTTTGTGCTAAACTAAGCTAACCAACTATTCATAGCATCTGTATATTTGTCTTAAAAATCCAAGAGATGATATCATGAATGCATATTTCTCAGAGTGTTGTCTACACCTCCATGCCATGCCACCTGTATTTACTGTAAGCTTAGCTACAGTATTTTAAGCCAGAGCATAATCTTGGTTAATACAAGAATACAGGAAACCAACCAGGAAATGAGCAATATGTGTTTGTGTGTTACCGGTATGATTAAAAATGAGCCTGAAGTCGGTTTGTGGTCAGGCTGAAGATTTTGTCATATTGTATCTTAAAAAAAAACTGTTGTCTAAGGAATACCTGCTTTGGGCTTTAACTAAACAGAACAGTTACTCAGCTCAGGAGGCTGCATGCTGCTCAGAGGTTAACACGCGTCTTAAATTCCTGTTTAGCATTTTGTTCCTGATATTTGGATAATGCAGATAGTTTCCTATGGTATCCTTTTCAAATATTTTACAGAGATGTAAAACAAACCAAAGGCCTGCAGCGGCTCATGTGGTTACATACTACAACAAATACAGGATACAATGTCAAACACCTACTCGTCAGCTGTTCAAGGTTACACAGGGATGAATCTTTCAGCCCCTAGCAGTGTTTCATAACTGGTTCTGAGGAAGAATGAGAGCTATGAGGAGCAGGGCTTTTGTAATGTCCAGGCTGAGCTCCTGTTCAGTTTCTAAGTGCAGCTCCAGCTTATTGCAGTATCCTGCCAAGTTGCACAAGCATTTATTAGCCGCAGGGCAGCCTGTAAATTGCTAAGGTTTATTTGCCAAGACCTGCTAAGAGAATCTTCCTTTAACCTTTCACTAAGAGTCAGTCGCTTGTTTTCTTTATCTGTCCATCCACGATGAGTTCATCACTGCAAAGAATGCCTGCTAGATTACTTCTGCTGTCTCAATACTTTTCCTTCGCTTTACTGCCTTTTTCAGAAGAGCTGGAGACAAAGATCAAAGGGGTTAGCTTTCACTAAAATGCTTAAGATTATAGTAATTAATAATACACCTACTTTTAAACAGATTATGATAAAGTAACAGCTGAGACTCTGATACTGGTCAAACATTAAGTCATACCCCATCACACAGGCTGGTCACGGTGGTCTTAAAAAGCTGTATAAATGACAGTAAGTCATTGGTGCTACACTGGATCACCTCTGCCACCAAACCCAACCCAACCCGCCCGAACCCTAACAACAGAAATTAAACGGATCACACAACACAAAATAGTTGGCTCAATGTACAGCTGCAGCCACAGTTACTTTAGCAGATACAGATTTATGGTCAAAGTCATTTAGATTAAATTTACTGGAGCACGTTACTTTTACAGTTTGCCATCATTGGTTTAAAAAGCCCACTAGCTTAATAATGTGACTCCATTTCTGTGGTCACAAATATCACAAGACAGGGTCGTTCATATGTACTGTCCTCGTGAACATGACAAAGATGATCCCATCTGAAGGCTCCATAAATATTGCTTCTTTTCTCCGGTGGCATTCCTGGCAGCTACACATTCTATGGTCATTCCATAGGTAGTCTGAGTATGTCATACAGACAAAGGTCAGTCTGAATGGCCACTAAAGGACAATATTTCTGCTAAACTATTAGGTTTAGATTTGATTTATCATACTACGCAATTATGAAAGCATTGCGTAAACACACTCCTAAAAAAAAAACAAAAAAAAACTGTTTCCAATAGGTAGAGAATATAGTGCTTGCTCCTTGAGGAATAAACTACTAAACACAACAGACAGCTTCCCTGCCCTGTAGTGGAGCAGCTGAAATTTCACTGCTGATCAGGGTAAGCAAACACTTGTTCCTTGGCAACAAAAGCAGGTGCAACAGTGTGGCTACAAAGCAACAAATGGACAGCCATTTTCCAGTGATACCAGTTTGACTTTTTTGTTTTCCCCTCCGTGGTCTCTTATTGTTCTGCACAACTTTACCAACCCTGATTTTGATACTCTTCACCTCAGCGTGTTTCATAGTCCCGCTGGCACTCAGCTCTGCTGCTCCATCGACATCAGAGCAGTAGCCCTCGCTGTGGACGTCCGGACAAAACATTCCTTCTGTCTGAGCTCACCCCGCCACTCAGACCTCCAGCCCAATGTACCGGCTTAGAGCACAAGGCAGCAGTCAGCAGGAGCCCGGACTTCCCATTAAGAGAGACTGTCTGCGTGTTAGTCTGTGATAAAATAGTTAAGCCAATGGACTGAACATGACAAAACAGAGCCTGTCAGCCATGCCAGTGTGGTTTCAGCAGATTTTGTTTTAGATTTTGTTTTATTTTAGTTTCATTTTATTTGAAACCATCTCATCATTATTCTCTGTGATTTTACAGCTGATGTATATGAAGCTGAAGAATGTGTAAACAAGGGGCAAAAGAGACTCGTTTTATCATTAATGTTGACAGGCAAACAGCAGGCAGCCTGCAAATCTCTTCAGGGAGGATGATTTTCCTATCATACTGCTACACACAAGACTGCTGAGGAATTCTAAGAATTGAGACAACACAGCCTAAAGAAACACGGCAGGCTAAAGACCACAGATCGGGTCTCATGTTGTCCTTCAACCCGTGTGAGGTAGCTCCCTCTATGACTTTCCCCTTTTCAAGATTTGGAAAAATGATTTATAGCGAGGCGAACACGAGAACTTCAACTCCGACTCACATTCTATTTGCAGAAAGGAGGAAAAGAGGGAGTCATTTATATGAAGAAGTCTGAGCAGTGGACACGGAACAAAATGGGTCCCCGAGGGTCCCCTGCCCACGCTCTGACTCACTGGCTTCCACTCAAATTCAGTTTGCTGGAACTGGAGCCATGTTGTCATTTTAGCTTTCTTTAAACTCAACCATCAGCTACTGAGAGAGGAGAGATGAATCCAAACTTTGATTAAAAACATGATTTTGGAATCCACACGCTGACCTCTTCTCTGAAGTGCAATATAAACCTCGTCCATTTCAGCTACCGTTCCTGCTGTCCTGGGAATCTACTCGGAGCTTTTTAATTCCTCTGGGATTTCCTTAAAAGTCTCTTCATCTGCTTTTTGATCATCATGTTATGAGAACAATGATCCACTAGGGGCTGTGCTTACTCTATAAAGTCATGATACAGTCAGCCAGGACAAGGAGAAAAGCAACTAGCTCTAAGATATTAATACATGACACGTATGTTTCTCTGAGAACAATATGAGTATAAATTGGCTCATGCATCATGTCAGTGAATTGGCAGAAACAGCAGTTTTGAAGGCCAAAAATAAAACCTGAGGCCCGCCGCAACAACAGGTCTCACCTTACACGTCGCTTCATCTAAACAAATCGCTGCTGAGCGTGAACTCAACCACATGCCTGATCAGTGCCAAGTGAGAGCTAGAATCCAGTCCTCCTCACCCACCACTTTATCTGCCTCTTAATGTCTGCTTATAAACACCGGTTTGTCTTTCAGCACTTTCTCTTTCTGCTTCCTGTCCTGCTCCTCTCCCACACTCTCTAAGTGCCTCATCATCTTTTTCTGTCTCCACCACACATGACAGGGAGTTTCTGCTTGAGGCGTCTCTCTGGCTACTGTCTGTAATGTTCCTTCCCCCCAGGATGGACGGTGGGACTTTTCCTGCGTGTCTGACGGATTTAAATCGATTCTTCCAGAGACCTTTTCAGCTCTCCTAAAATTGACACCAGGGAGTCTGTCTCTATTCCATGACTGATGCCAGCAGCCTACTGCCTCCTATTGGAAGCCACAGAGAATCATGTAGTTTGGCCACTAACAACATTTTACCATAAGTATAATTTAGCAGACTTCTGTCTCGTGACTGGAGGAAAAGACAGCAGGGAAACACAGCTGTATATCACATTGTAGCAGAGTGTGCTCAAACTTGATTTATCAGAGGTGTATGGTAATACAGGACATCGGTTCTGATGGTGTGTGGAGTGTAATTCCTTTTAAAAACACCTTTAATACTTTTGGTTATTTCACGTCGTCTTCCCTTTGAAATCACGGCTACTACAAATGGCCCATTGCCAAAATGTGATACTCTACAGTTTGAAATCAGTTTAGCAGACGTTTATTGGTACAATATTAACTGTAGCACAAATTGAAGTATATTATATACAGTAGGTCAGTTGGCTATGTAAATATACTGTCACATTGTGTAAATGGCGATCTCTCCTGGCCACACACTCATCGTATGAATGTAAAGGCCAAACATAAATAATGTACACAGGAGGTCACGGCATCAGCTGGATTCCTTCTTTTATCAATGTCAACAGCTGTAACAATGTAGCCAGAGATAAGGCAAAATGACTGCACACAGAGTTGGTTTCAAATGCACTTTCTAAACATTTCACAAACAGCCTTGACCAGACTTCAAGTTGCTCTGGAGCGACTGGAGCTTCAAAGCTGTGTCAAAGTGCAGCCATAACCCTGCAGGAAGCCCAGAATTGCCAGTGATTTGAACTTTCAGATAAGAAAACAAAGAGGCAGTTTTTTTGGTTTTTTTTCCAGGGTTGGCGTTTGACCTAAGGGAGGGCCGACACACCCCTTAGAGACCCGGTGGTCAGCAGACACACGAAAGCACGAGAGGCCCTGTTTAATTTTACAGCAGTTCATCATCTGAGAAGCATCTTTATCTATGAAGCAAATCATGCCTTTTATGTAAGGCCAGTTTTGTGTAGCCCCTTTTGGTGAAACACAGGAGTTGAGATTGCCATTTAGGGTAGTTTTTCTTAAACTAACTGCATATTCTGTCAAAGCCTCAGAGAATCTGGCTGTGGAAGGCATTCGGTGCTGCTAACGAGCTTTACTCCTCCATCTTTGGTGTCTTAGACCAGAAGAGATTAAGTGATCCACTAACAGAGGAGAATGAAACAAGTTATTCCTTGTGGTATGTTTGCAGTCCCAAAGGGGGAGCATGTGCATGTGGAAAGATCAGCGAGAAACCTAATGTGCAATGTCAGTGTGCGCGCACGTGGGGCACATTCCCCTCACTGTCAGCTGTGCGGGGTGACCTGCAGTGACATTCCCGGCCCGTGCGTCGACTGTCATACCGCACGGCTCCAGTTGCTCTGAATACCACTGACCAGCAATAAACTCATTGCCTTTCAGTGTCAGGAAATGATGGAAAATAATACACACTCATGAATGCTTGCTCACAAGCATCATTACCTGGTAATATGAATTACCAGGCATCAGATCATACGCTAAAGGAGTATTTTTTACCCTTACTCACTTTGAACATTATAAGCCTGAAGTCTGCTTGCCAAAAATTAAAAGTGGCGTTATTTCCACTTACTCAAAAAGAATCTGGACAGTGTTCAGTGTGAATACCATTACACTGGCTATCAAACAGTTCTTGTCTTCTCTCAACAGAGTGCTCCTTCACAGTGGACACAGAGATTTCTGTTCATTCCAGCCACGGTGAAGCAGACGGGACTTCAGTTTCTGTTTATGCTGTCAGCTTTCGGTTCTGTTTTTATCTACTTTCAGTAACAAGGTGGATTCAGGCCCTGCAGTGAATATAACTGTACTCTGAGTCACAATATCCCAAAATTAAGACAACAAAACTAGCAGCAAGGTCAATGCAACCGCTTAAAGAAAGGGAAAAATGCTGCCAAAACACTTGTGCTTAAGATCAATCTGTCACTCAAAATGCACAATTGTGCACGCGCACCCCCCCCCCCTTTTTTTTTTCTTTTCAGAGGGGGAGGGCTGGGAAATGAGGGGGAGAGATTGTTCTCCCTGTTCTGGAAGTGGTGGCACTGCTTTTAAAAATATTTTCCCATCTACACTATGTGTACAGTATGGTGCAGCAATGGTATGCTTGCACTACACTGTTCGTGCTAAGCTGCAGCACAGTACTCCAGGATGTTTTGTTCTCCCCATTAAGTTTTTCACAGCTCATTGGAGCCTTGAAGCTACAGTCCCAGACTAATACTGGACTTAATAAAGCCTCACAGCCCTGCCCTGCATTATAAAGCCGCGGAGACAAAGTCCCTTTGTGTCAGACACAACCCAGGTGTTAGAACGTTAGTATTTTCCACACAAATGTGTTTTCCACACTCCCTTTTTCCCTCTCAAGCCACAAAGCCATGTGTTTCAAAACCCTTGTAAAAATCATGGGGAAGCTATAAATGCTTGAAGACCACAGGACTCCTTATTTGTTTAAAAAGAGCAGCAGTAAGGCGTCTGAGCTGTCCAAGCCCGGCAAAGCTGAGCGGTCTGGCGCTCCAATGTGTGAGAAGAGAGACTTAGCTGACAGATGTCATTCAATCTGCTGGTTAAGCAGATCTCACGTCGTCTGAAAGCAAACAAGATGTCAGATTAAATAGGATCATCAGGACAGTTAAAAGCCAAAAATCGCCGTCTGCTGTACTGCTGTGCAGCACTGAGCAGATCCACATCTGTCTGACTCAGCATGTCACACGTTCAGAGAGGAGAATGACTTTGAAAGGTGGAATCTAAGTGGGTTATAACTAAATATGTGTGATGCATTTATCCAGAGGCATCATTTTAATTTGGGAAGCTAGAAGATAAAGGTCATCCAAAGTCTAAAAGTTTCAAGTTTAGCACCATGGCTAAACTAACTAGCATACTTGTTAACACCCACCTGTTGCTCAAAGAATCCCAATAATGCACCACTTTTTAATGGACTGGTAACTCACACAGTGCTGTTTAGCTCTACCTGAGCTTTTTACAGCACTGTGATTCTATATCTAAGGGCTTTGTCAAACATTCACACACACACACTCACACTCTGATGATGACTCGGTGGGTAGCTCAGGGTTCAGTATCTTGCCCGAGGAAACTTTGACATGCAGACCGGAGGAGTCGGAGATTGATTCCCTGACCTTCCAATTAACAGATGACCTGCTCTGCCACCTGAGCCCTAAGCCACTTATATCTATGTGACCTCATCCTTCTGGTTTAGCACTATGGAGGGTGCCCTTTCTCATTTTAAGCAGGAAGTGACCATATTTGGATGAAATGGTAGAGCACTCAAACTACCCAGTTTGGTTAGCAAAGTACATCCACAGTAGTTATATAAAAACAAACATACAGCTGCCAAGAAGATGATAAAGTATAGAAACCAGAACTGGCTTTTGTACCAGGCTGTAAACATGCATTCAAGAGAGGCGGAGAGACACAAAATTTACAAAACTGATGCAGCATTTCAAGCTACAAGGTTACTAGTTTTGCCAGACATTTCCCTTTTCTTTCCCAAGTAATAAAAGCGGTCAGATGTTCAGATAGTGTGAAAACAAACCTACAGTGTAGTCTGATTATCCAAACCAGTTGATTTGGAGGTAAAAACCAAATCAATAGATAGAGTTAATTTTACTATTATCATCTTATCTCTCTTACAGTTAAATGTAGCTAAACAAGAGGTTTGTGTAAATGCTGTGTGGTTCTCTTCATGTTTCATAACAGTCTGACTTCTCTTTCAGACTGGGTGAGTCGAGCATTGGGATTACTCACCGGAGCGATCACCAAACTCACAAAAATATGACCAAGAGTTCATGAAACAGAGGTCAGCTTTCTAAATGACTTTTTTGCTTCCACAAAGCAAAACACTCATCCTGTAAAGAATTAATAAACAGGTTCTGTGACGCTGTATCATTGTGCAAATTGTTTTAGGTGTTTCAGGATGCATATACTGAGTCGGGGACACATCAGCATCCAATCTCACTCCCTGCCTGTTGTTAACATACTTTCCTTTATTTCTTCTCCTTTCTGCATTACTCCACTCGCATGCCAACGAGCATAAAAGACCAGAGATTCGGGCAGAAAAGAACAGCGGCTTCTGTTCTGCAAAATTGTTGACTGTTTGACAGGGAGGCCGACAGATTGGGGGAACATCCCTCTGAAGCTTCCTGCTCTCTCCCCTTAAAAGGCCCTAAAGGGATGCCATCAGAGTTTTTCTTATCAAGCTCTGCCCCAAAGTAACCTCTGATGTGAGTTGTGTGTCACTGCTGATCTATCCCAAGCAACAGGATGCTGACACATATGAAAAAATATAACTAAAAAAAGAAAGGGAACAACCCACACAAATGTAGCAGCTCTCACAGCAGTGTAGCTGAAGGCCCTTTGTGACCCTCGTGCTAAATGGGGACACACCCTGTATGCGCCGAGTGTGGCGCTCTGTTCCCGTGTATTTGATGGAAATACAGTAACAGTGAAGTTCCATGACCTAGATTTTCCCTTTCGGTTTGCATGGTAGGCAACTGAAAGCTCTAAAAGGGCACCATTTGGCTGCACTACTACTAGGGGAAAGTCCTAAAATGTCATACTTTTGTAAATAGACACACACACAAATACCAGAGCCAGAGATTTTCTACCAACAGTCTATTTTCCACAAGCGTTTCACCTGGCACTAACATCTGTGTATGGCTGACCTCAATAAGAATTCAGCACTTTGTGTTTGTAGAAGTGGCAGCCAGAGCGGATTCCAGTGAAACGACAGCTCACTGCAGTGGGAGAAGGAAAATAAATTGCCCGCATTTGATGTTACTGGCAGTAATAAAGACCATATAACTTATATTTTAAGTTTCTAAAAGTGGTCTCATGTGTGGTAGAAGGTAGCATTCTAACTTTAGGGATGGCAAAGTTGTGCCTCTCTCTATGAATGAATGAATGAATAAATGAATGAATTAAAAACTACTGGTTATTGGAGCCAGTAAGTTTTCATAAAGTTAATCCAAAATGCAAAAAATAAGTAAATACTTAACCTGCGGTTGCACATCGACAGTACTCTATAAAAAATGGATGTAGCCATGGAGGTGTCATCAGTAGGCTGTAGACTAGTGTGAGGAGCTGCATATCAACTTTGGCATTTTTACTGCATAGTTTGGGTAGTTGCCATCAACCCAAACTAGCTTGCTAGCTAGCTTGATTTACGTACCAGGGTTTAACACTGGTGTGTACGCACACTGACTCGCTTTTGAAACACCCTCAAGTAATACATTTGCCTAATTTTAGCCCTCGCTTGAGCTGCTCTTTGTATTTAGTGCTAATTAGCAAATGCTAACAAGCTACCTCAGTAAACTAAAACATGTTAAACATTATACCTTCTAAACAAAAGCACTGGTGGCAGGTTCGCATGCTAACACCTATACCATACGCTGAATCAATTTAAGTTAAACTGTTTTTACTTGTTTATCCAACTCTAATAAACTCTAAAACAAAAAAAGAAGTTTCAGATAATCATACGATGCTGCTGTCAGTGGATAGTATTTTTAATTCGCCCCTAACCCTAACGCTCACTCAGCCAAACTCAATTACAAAAGAATCTTTCCAACCTTTCCAAGCCAACCAACGTGACCTGAACTTGGCATTAGTACAGTCTCATAGAGCAGTTGGTGTGGTTGCAAACACAGTACAGAGATAATACCTGGCAGTTGAAGGCGATGCAAATCCACCATAAAAGAAACAGAGATAGCACTGTCTACTCTTGTGGCAAACTTAGAACCAGCAGCTGAATAGCCACAAAACAAGCTAAATATGAGGAGGTGATGACTCTCACCTTTGTCCTGCTCTTTACTGCTGGTTCAAATCAGGCTTGTAATGAAAATAAATCTAGAAAAATCAGTGAGTGGACTCAAGCATGAACCAGAGGTAAGCAGAAATGTGTGATAACCACAGCACAGGTTCACTAAATGAGTCACAAATATATTTAAGAACCACTGTTAGCTGTGGAAAAACTACACATTTGAACAAGACAAATTCAGGCACTGCTATATGTGTTTATAACACCCTGTTCCAGAAACCTGATTTGAAGTACAGACACTTGGCCTCACACAATCTCTAAGCAACTATATCCACATCTAGTTGTTTTAGGTTAAGTGCTTTTCTCAAGGGCACTCAACCCACGGCAACCAGCCAACACACGCAGAGAAAATATAACGAAAACTGTCATTTCCAATTTTTAAGATCTGACACGTTATTAGTGAATGTGTGCCAGATAAGAATAACTAACATATCCTCGGTGGCTTTAAACAGACACACACCTAAACACTCATACACATGCTAACTTGTCACTTGGCTTTTTAAAGAGTTCATTCATCACAAATGTGTGTGACAAACCACTTCCCACACTGCTTCTCACATCACGCATACTGGAAACAGAATCTGCTGCAGTCATTCATAAAGATATACGCTTCACGTCTGCACTCAGAAAGTCATTCATCATGGCACGTATGGCGAAAATAAAGATCAATCTTTATAGATTCTATTCTTGTCAGACGCTGTAGTTTCTCCTCTGCACATCAAAGCTAGACTCTACTTAATTATTCACAACTGTGTGATGTTTTTCAGCCAAGAAGAAACTGCAATTTAAATTACCCATAGCAGATAATCAAGCTGGCCAAAAATAACAGTTTAATTGGCTGACTGAACATTGCCGCGACTATATTTAGGGTTTATTTTAAGTCCCACAGGGCCTTGTAGGACACCCACTGGGGCAAAAATGCATGCCAGCCATGGCTGCGCACCCTCAGAAGTCCACCCGACTTGCACAGGGCAATCCCCCACTCAGACAGCCCAGTAACACTGGCATCAGCTGCTGCCGCAAATTGCATTAGAGGACAGTGGGATGACAGTCAGGCCTTTACCATCCAACCAGCCACAATTCAGAAAAGGCAAGGAGACCGCAGTGAGTAACATTAGAAAGATCAGACTGACTAATTGACTATAATTGCATTTTAACCCATTTGGAAAATATGCTTGATATCAAATCCAAAGTGATATTTATGCTCTAGTCCTTACTCTCTGTAAATTAGTACCACTGGAGACATTTATAGTATCATCAAGAAATGAGAGAGGATTCGAAGGTTCTGTGGCGGCACTGGTGGTGCAGCAGTTGCAGAGATAAGCTGCATCATATTCTGGATGAGCTCCAGAAGCGTGACGTTCACTTACAGAGACGGCCACCAATCGGGCAAAAATAGATGTGGCGGCATGTAAAGACAGAGGAACCACAGCAGTGGGCACACATGCAGCTAGAATGGCAGACGAATGGGTGGCATAGGGGTTTACTGTAAACACTGCAGGTAAAAAAAAAAAAAAGTACATGAAGCAAGGTAATCCTCTGTGATGCTGTATCTAGGTCGAGTAGATGGGCATTTTCAGTTTTCAAGGAATCCAGGAAATTGTTTTATTTTTTATTTAATGTTCTTGCCATGTTCTAAAAATTTCTGGCTGCATTTTGCCACCAGTGTCACAATCTGTGGGACAGTCTTGTATAATTATATTTACCATGTCTTATCAACAGTTCAATTCAGTTGTATTTATATGGCACCAAATCACAACAGTCGCCTCAAGGTGCTTTATATTGTAAGGTAACGATCCTACAACAGTCTGCAGAGTTTTTACACCACCACACTCTAAGAATTTGTTTAATTCCATGAATATATACCCCCATGAATCCGACTTGCTGGTATTTGCATTTTTATGGCTGCACAACACACAGAAATCAGCTGGCTGACACCCAGCAGAACCTTTGTGTTAAATGCTAAAGCCATACTCACAATGAAAGCACTAACATATTAATGGTCAGCAAATATAATGTTTGCCATCTTTGTGTAGTGTGTTAGCACAATGTTAGCGGCCCTTCCTTCTTCCTACAATACCAGTTATGCCAAATGAAGAGACCAGGGCAGCTCAGCAACAGCAAAGAACAGGCTAACTGCACCCAGGTAGGCACACATCCACACCTGGAAAACTGTGTGCTGTATCTCAAATATATCAGTGATTACAAAGGCAAATGATTTATTTGCATAGCAGCATATTAAAGATACCATGAGGCAGCTTTCTATGTTGAGTAAATGTTTTACATAATATTAACCCAGTCAAGAGTTTGTAGTTTTTTTATGCACCAGCTATTAGAGATACACGAGACACCCTAGAACAAATATCCACAATATCTTCTGTGTAGGCCTTGCAATAAATAAATCTGTTAGCTGCTCTGTGTTTAAACATAGAATGGGGTCGGTATGCAGACAATATGGACAGGGACAGGTATTTAGGACAGTGTGGTTGTGTTCTGCAATGATACAAATAAGCATGTGAGAAAAAAAAGAGAATTTAAAACTGCTGGGTGCTGCTTTACAAACCTAATCTTTACCATAATTAAGCTCTGTGAGGTATAAACACACATGCAACCAGTGAAACCGTGCTGCATGCAGGAGATGATGACATGTAGCCTTTTTCATTCACAGTACCTTCAATAAGCTTTGCACAATGTATATTAAAGTTGCAAATGTTAGTTACATTAGAAAAATATCCACGTGTAACATAATACTAAAAAAAAAGAGAGATGGGAAAGTCAGACAGTTTCTCATTGGCTGTGTCATCAGCGTGCCTTAATAAGGAGAGCAGGACCTCTGAGGAGCACAGACGCTGTCGAGGAAGGAGCGCAGAGGAACGTCTCGAACATAAACACCTGCCACAGAGCCAGCTTCTGCTTCCCGTTACCTCCCGGTACAGAAGCAGCATTACGAGCACAGAGATCTGACACGCACACCCTGAAGCACACAGAACCACGCACAAATGCAGCAAATCTGTTCCAACGTTTATGTTTCCAGTGCAGTGAACAGCTAAAAAGTTGCTGCGCGTCTCCTATCCGAAGGCATGTTCACTATGCTTTGAATAAACAGTCTGTATTTCAGCAACACCGCTGCCGAAACCCATGAAACGTTGAGACTTGATAACAGCATACCAGCAGTTTTGTGTCACAAGTCAACCTGTCTGAATTTCCGGCTAAACACAACCAATTCCCGCTGGAAAGGCCAGTGGGATGTGCCATTGCCAAAGTATTTGGTCATCACCGAAGTATTCTGCAGTCATTCTGTTTGTTTACAGTAAATTACACAGACATTTAAAATCAATATGGTGATGGTTTACAGTTGTTAACATTGCCAAGTTTGGCAGCATTTAAAAAAAAAAAAAAAGATATAGAAAGTGTACACAAAGAACATGCTGATACACAGAAAATAAGCGATGGTGATTCAGCACGAGCACAGCTGCCAGATTCTCACAACAGATAAGGCAGAGGGAAAAAAAACTGGGGCAATATTTATAGAGTAGCTCTCGCTCTTCCTGATGATCCTTTGGAAGAGAACAGATGAAACACGCAGCGGGAATTTAGTGGAAGGAAAAGTGAAAGAATACCGACATATGAGCCGCGGAGAAGCGCGATACCTCTTGAGGACAACTCTTGAAGTGAAAGCGGCTGGAGGATGCTAATGACAGCTGATGTGGAGAAAGTGAAAGTGGTTGTGGAGATGTGCTGTTGTGATAGATGACTCTCGTGTGGATGGATTTCGCTTCATCCGCAACAGCTAACTCCATCCTCCTCATCTCCATCTTTGTCTGATTAACCTTTGTGCTGCATTAAGATGTGCAAATAAAGTACATCACATGAGATAATCCAGAGAAGGCATGCCACGCTGCACACTTGGGGAGATAACGGGATAAAAATCAGATGAAAACTTGAGAAGAAAGGCAAGAGCTTCCCGCGGGGCGCTAATGAATTTCACTGTTGCTTAGCGGCACCTGTTAATGCCCTCTGTTATGCTGGATACAGGCTACAATGGGCAAAGTGCTGAGATTTTAAAATAAACCCTTCTCTTACTGTCATCCAGGTCAGAGGTGAGCGGAGCAGGCTGTTTGTTAGCCACATGGAGAGAAGCACTCCTCTAATTCCACTGGACTCTTGCAATGCACACACACACACACACACACACACACACACACACACACATAGAGGTAGTGGGGAGAAGCGACAGCCAACATGTGTGGCAATCAATATAACACTCAGCAGTCAAGAGTTGCAGCATGCAAGACTACTGCTCTGCGCGGCAGCCGGCACATTTTTAAAGCACAGCAAGGTGCACATGCAAATAGGCACATGTATCCACCTGTGCTGAGTCAATAATACCAAAAATAGATGAATTACAGGCACAAACACAAAGACACATCTTTCATGATCACTTATACACATGTGGCAGCTGTCATCACTATATTATGAGCGCACGCTCCCACCTTTATACTTTTCCCTGACGTTTTCATAAGCCTGGATGAAGTCCTGCTCCTCAGCGTTGGGAGGCAGATATGCAGGTTCATACATGGCCATCCCGGCACCCTCTTCCTTCTTCTTCTCCTCTTCTTTCCTTTCAGGTCAGCTCTCTGAGTGTTTGGATGTGTGTGAGACAGTCCGTGCTGTCCTCTGGTCTCTCAGCTGTGTGTGAACCCTCCACAGCTCGAAACTTCATTCCACAGGCCAGCGTCACACACTCACACACACACACACATACACACACACACACCCCTCCACCCCTTCTCTTCCATACCCTCCCATAGCCTGGCTTAGAAATACTAATATAAATGTCAGGCTCCTCCTCTTAAAGACACACAGACTGGAAAAAAACAAGCACATGCACTCAGAGTGCAGAAAGAACAGCAGCAGGGAGAGCAGAACAGCAGGAAAGGGATCTCTGGTTCAGATGAATTCAACTGTAATGGATGGCAAGCATAAGATTTCCTGCTGCCTTGTTCATGTAAGCTCATAAAATACTAGAAAAACTGTGATATTATGAAATAGATCAGCCGAGTCTTAATGAAGGCTGGATGGAACCTACACACAGAATTGGGCAACAGATATTGGGCAACAGTGGGAAAAAAAACCAAAAACTTGAATGACAACATGCTTTTATGTGCTTTTGTATCATTGTAGTATTCACAAGCCATAGTATGAAGCATGTCACGCACTTAACGTCTTTGTTAGCTCAGAGTAGTAATCATGGGTCCAAACCAGGTGAGAGCCTGAGTTTTAACAAGATAGGGATTGGCTTTGAGGAGTAAATTGGAAGGAAACATTTTTTTATGGCAGTTCATTTATGGCTGCTTAATAGAAGAAGCTACTTTTGTCCCCCACAGTGAGTAGCTCCACATGTTTGATTTGGCAGATTTTTACACCGGACACCCTTTCTGACGCAACCCCCAAGAGATTTATGGCTACTTAATGAATACTGCTAATGTTTATCAGGCTCTATTATATATGCCAATCTGTGAGCAGACTGATGCCTCCGGATATTAAAGCCATCACACTGTTTCACTCCAAAGATTAAACGTGATAAACCATCATGCATTAGTCTTTTATCAGCCTGTTTATTGAATCCTAAGCTGATGGCTGTAAATAACACTTAGCCTGCATACGCTGTAGTCATGTAAAGAGGCGCGGCACAGAGTGGAAGATGGCACATACTATAAAAAATGAAGTCACTAATAACCATGCTGTGTGGTGAAACTCGCACTAAATGGTGATTTTACTGGTTTCCAGTTTGAAAGTCCGTTTACCCCTACCACCGATAACTTGAAAACCAGCTGCCTAATACTGAGTAGGTGCCTCTCATGCTGCCTCTGACAAATTGGAGCTCAGACACAGGACTATTTGTGCACTGAGGTGAAGTCCAGCAGTGCATGCCTCTGGATTCTGTCGGTGAAGGGGTGGATCAGACCTTCTGTAGGGAGGGATGTGCTTAGTGTGCAACAATGTTTAGTCAAAGTAGCTTCCACATGAATGCCAGTTGTGTGTAAATAGAAACCTGTCTATTAAAGAACCAACATTATGTTCCACATTAGTTTTCTTCAAAAACATCAATTACAACAAAAAACAAAAAAAACATCAGTACCTTTGCAAATTTCTTCTAATGAAACCAGGGTGAATACTCCATCCAGCTTAACCAGATTTGAAAAGGACGCGGTCCATTTCTACAGGACAGGATCTCATAATAAAGAAGTTGTCCACCCTCTGTGTGCTGTGGAAACACTCCAGCTGGTAGCTGTTGTGTTTCAGCCGGGTCTCTGAGAAAGTTGACGCCTGCAGCACGATGAATAAATACATCCAGTTGCAGTTGCGGTGCAGCTATGCCCTTGACATCCACCGGGGAGCATGAGTGGTTGGGGCAGCCACTGAATATTCAACAAATGCCCTGACCGGCCGAGCCGATGACAGTCTGGACAAAAATAGAGGTTTAAAGAAAAAAAGAAAACTCTCCTACCTATGCCAAGGCTTCATTTGTCACTTAGATGTTTGTTATAAGGATAATAAAAATTCACATGGTGCTTTGATTAATATCAGCGCAGGCTGTGGCGTTAAAGATGATTAATAACAGCGATGAAAGCAAACTGATGCCAGCTGACAGAGACATACTGTACTGAGCACAGAAAACAAATTAGGTTGCTGGAATCTAACAACGATGTCTTGTTGAGGAATTTCATGATCGAGAGCCTCGTAAAAAAAACGAGGAAGAAAGTGAAGACTTTATTACACTTGCACTGTTTCCATGCTGGGATTTTGCGTAGGAGTCTGTTGTAGCACAATGGTAGGAATCTGATGAAGGAAAAAGGAAAATCCCTGCAGCTCAGCCTGACTGTCAGATTCTTCTGTGTCCAAGGCCGCACTGACATCAGCCAGGACACTTTCCTGAGAGGAAACACGATAAGTTCACTCCAAACTCCTTACCGTCACTGCTGGAAAAGTGTGTGTGTGTGTGTGTGTGTCTGTCTGTCTTTTTCACTTAATCCAACAGGAAATTTCATTACCACAGACTGTATGTCTTTTGTGTCTTTTTAATAGTGAAGCTCACACCCCCCCCCCCTCGTATTTTCTAGTCACCATTTTGATTAAAATACAATATATTCTTTTTATTATTCTTGAAAAATATTTCACAATTAAAACACGAATTTTTAAATTGGAAAAAAAGAGCAGCTGGTGGTCAGCTCAGCTTACATTAATATCACAGTATTTAAACAGGATTTCTGCATTTTTACCTCAAGTATAAATTAATGCTTTGGGCTTCCAAAAAAGCCCAAAGAAAGAAAAAAATTGATCACTGCAGTCACAAATTTGCTCACAGAACACAAATGGACTAATATGTACTTGACATAACCTCCTATAAAAAAAAAAAAAAAAGATTACGTATCCCAAGGAACAGGGAGAGGCCCAACAGAAGGATGACATCAGCATCCTTTACTCGAAGATCCAACAGAAAAAAAATAATGAAGGGAAGGCAATAGCAGACAGAAAGTGTTTCCTGTATATAAAACTATGACAGAATTAAGTATAATTTAATTCTGAGCTTTACAGTTGACATTAATATGTGCATGTCATAAATAACTAACCCAGATTAGTAGATATTACTGTGACATCAGTATTTTACTGCTGGGAAGTGAGTGTCAAGCACACGGATGCAGAGACTTATATTTGCTGGATCGTTCTAGCTCTCCGTCCGCTCACAAACAGCTGGACCACTTTATTACCTGGATCCATTACATCTGTTTGTTCACTCAAGCTGCTGCTTTTAAGAGCTGATGATCTGAACAAGTCAAATAAAAGTTGAGGAAAAGTCGTTTTCCAGATCTCCTTCACCGACACCCAACAGGTGCGCGCAGGGGCTCGTGGCTCCCGTGTGTATTCTTTCATTTACACGCGCAAGCTTTCCACATTAGAGATCTAAAAGTGGGCTTGCCTGTTCCAGTGTGTGAACCGCTTAACGCACGTGTGGATATTTGTATAATGTCCACATGCATTTGCACTTTACTTGATACATTTCCTATCAAGGGTCCCAGTGAATAAACTGAACAGAACAAATCAAAATGAAATCTAAATAATATTTTACCACTGAAAAGCAGATATGCACTTAAATAGAGTTATTTTGCCCCACTGACAGAATGTCTTGCATTCTTCGGTGGTTAAAAAAAAGCTGCACAGCTGTCCAATAAACAGCTTGTCACTGTTTTTTTTGTAGTACATTCATTGTGTTTTATATTCAAGCTCTGACAGACAGCCTTAACATTAATGTCTTTCACACTGCTCACTTCCCAGAATGAGATGGCAGTCTCTCACAAATCACAGCACATCTTTTCTCAAGTGGATTACACAGGGGAAAAAAACAAAAAACAAAAAAAATGGGGAAAACAAACAACACCTAGACTGTGGACGCATGCACCGGCAGACGTTTAATACTAGCCAACAGCTAGACTGATCGGTCTGGCTGTAGAAGATGACACAAAACCCAAGAACACAGAGGCAGCTAAGGGAGAAATTGTGGCCCACTCGGACTAAAACAGGGCTGATCCTCAGCTAGATTCTGATGAATGAAAATTGTTTTGTTTGTAGAGACGTGTTCTGAAAAACAACAAAGTCTCACATTGCTTTCTGCCTTCTTTGTATTTTTCAATAGCATTTCAAAGAGATTACATGTGCACTTATGTCAAGCTTATATATGTTCATACTTCATATTAAACAGTCTGAGGATGCAGTCTTCTTGAGCGACCTTTCACTTTTGACTGACGCCTGTAACATTCTGAGTTTCTGCCTCCTCGGTTCTCCTAAAATCTGCGTTTGTCACCGCGTCGGCTCATCCTCACCAGGCTTGATGCTCATCTCTGTCAATTATCCAAGCCTACAATGATTCCAGTATGGTGTAATCAAGCTGCAATGCTGCTGTGATCACAACAAAACTATGGGCAACAGACAATCATAGAAACGGGCTTGGCTCCCTCTTCTGGATATCCACAACAGAAACAAATGTAATGCTCAGCAGTGGACCAGACAGTCTGCTGTTGACTGTTCTGACCTTTTCAGTCCCGGCACACTTTTTCATCATGACTCGCTCACAGAATTTGAAACTGATGGTTAGGAGCAGCATTCCTTCCCGTGGAATGAGAAAGGCCACAAAGGTCAAATGTGTAAAAAGAAGAAAAGTGTTCTGCCCGAAAGGCTCTCGCAGTGAGCACGAATGCACAGAGTCTGATTAAAAAAAAAAGGCAGCGCTCCATAATACCAGATACAAGATGGACACGCTATGTAGTCAATGCTATTTGAGACGGGTGTGGAAATGAGACACGTTTTCCAGAAGCAGTGATGACTCTCCTGGATGAACACTTTCAGGCCACCAGCCTAGTTAATAGAAGGTGCCACCTGCTGGGCAAATGCGTTATTGCTGTCTGAAGGAAGGCCAGCAGCTGTGTTCACCCATCAGCAGAGAGCTACAGATGTATGATCAATTGATGTTTAAGAAGCTATTGTAGCGGGCTGGCTCAGAGAGCCTTTCATAACTGGATCAGCTCAACACAAAGCACATTATAATAAAATGTCAATGCATTCAGCTCACTAATTGGCCACAGGGCAAGAGTTTTAATATTTCTAGAGTAACTGTCAGGAGGACAATGAATGCATTTGTGCAGAAGATGATTTATACTTTTAAAGGGTCTTCTCACATTTAAACAACAGCCTTGGGGGCTAAAAGATAAGGCCAACACCGAAGTGCCAAAAACTGAAGTTCTCTGAATGGCCACTAGAGGTCTGATACAAAAGTGAATCCCTGTGCTACAATACCCAACATTACTGCAAAAATGTACACACTGACAGCGTGGCACAGAAACAGCAGGCAATCAGCATCCCATCATAGTGAATTTTAGCTGAACCTCACTAAACTAGCCAGCAGGCAGTAGCTGAGACATCCCCAGCTGGACATTCTCATCCAAATACGATCAAGTCCAGTTTAAAAAAACATCAAGATGGTAACAAGGCTTTGTAATGGTAGCTTCCACAAATTAATGATACAGTGTATGGTCACAGACAATCACTGCATTAAACTATAAGGCGTGTGTGTGTGGGTGCATGAGAAAGAGGCAACGAGAGAGCGTGAGAGGAAGAGAGATGGAGGCTGAGCCTAACATCATCTCAGTATCAGATCACAGCTGCTCCAGAATGAATAATTGAAGAGTACTCTGCAGGGATGTTTGCCGTTTAAATACAGCTCGAGCTCTTAACAGTGACACACACACACACACACACACACACACAAAATAACCGTAAATGTACAGTTCAATTAGCATCAACAAGCTCTACTTAAAACAGGAATTAATCATAAAGGCTAATGAGATTTTAACATTTTTCACAACAGCCATTAAAAAAATTTAAATTCCTATACTGATGGCATTTTTAAATGATATTAGATTATTGCATAAGCTTTGCATTACAGGCAGTGCAGGCTTTGATCAAAGAACATATCTTTGGTTGTGCTTCATTGATTTGGATTAACTGTACATCATGAAAGCCAGTATAGGGGAGCAAATTCAAGAGCAGTCTTCTAAAAACATCAAATTAAGTGCATGTACACACTTATTTAGCTTAACATCAACACACTGGACTGTAAATACAGACATAACTATACTAAATTTTGTGGCAATCCACACAAGAATATTTCAGTCTTTTTTCCTTCCTCTCAGATTTGTTTCAAAATCCTTAATAAATGTAACAAATTATGTGGCAGAATTATCAAAGAAAAGAAGGAACCTCGGCCTCATCTCTGCTTTGACGTCTGTGTTTAATTTTGATTAAAGACAATGTCTGGCAAACTTTATGTGTATGAATATACAGTCAAGTCAAAAAGAAAGTTTTCACAGGGATCTATGCAGTGCTGTGGAAAAACCAAGTGCACCCTTACTGCTACTTTTCTCTCGAAAATACTACGATTTTAAACTCAACACTGACACCCAGGAAAATATTCAATATTTTTGTTGCTGATCAAACAGAGCTGGTTAGGCTTAGCTACCACTGTTTCTGTCTAGTTGCTGGTAGACCCTCATCAGCTTTAATGTGGGAACATGAAATGTTTTTGACACAAATAATTGCGTTATCATAAATTAACACTGTCTATTAACAGGTCTGACAATGTTTGCTGATTAGCTCCCACATTATCATTATTTTTTTTATTATTAGCCTATGTGGGTAACTGCTAACAGTTAAATGGCTCATATTAATGTGTGCGCTGGTCAGGTTATTGTTTATTAACCATTTCACACCTTAATGCTGCTGAAATGGAAGCTTTACAGACCCCTTGAAATTCCTCATGAATACTAGGGTGTCAGTCTTTAAGACGCTTTGCTAAGTTTGTTGTGTTACTGTTCGTGTGTTCTGCTGCTAGTGAAGGGAGGGGTTGTGTGAAGCTGACTGTCAACTGTCAAGCACGGTGGTGGAGGGGTGATGATTTGGGCTTGTTTTGCAGCCACAGGACCTGGACACCTTGCAGTCACTGAGTCCACCATGAACTCCTCTGTATACCACGGTATTCTAGTCAAGTGTGAGGTCGTCTGTCTGCTCGCAGTCATGTGAAAACTCTCTTTTTCACTGTGACTGTATAATCCTTCTATTGGGGAAGACCAGTGAGGAGTGCAGATCTCCATAGTCTGCATCTGATCCCCCTTCTAGGACAGGCAGCTCTACATAAAGTCAGGGATTCTGTAGCATCCAGTTCGTCAGTCAGCACAGACCACTACAAAAGCTCAGCCTCACCCGTGGGTGCTGACGCAGCCTGACACGGCCTCCTGATTGCTAGAGGAAGAGAATTACAGGATGAGGATGCAGGCCTTTTGTCATCACTAGAGTTATCCAAACTTCCTCCTAGCCGGGACCGCTATGTTCCAAAACTCGATCAAAGACTTATTGTGTGCAATTAAAGACTAAAACTAGCACACTGAAAGTCAGCACACTGTAATATCAAAGGGGAGCGCTGTGCATCACGTTTCTGTGCTCCAGTCTTAAACATGTACTGCCGTCTGCTTTGCAGACTCAGGATGAGGATGCCCTCCTCTTCTTTGAAAGGTTTATGTTACACAGTTTCTTTTTGCATATCTGCTAACGCTGACATTAATGCGTCTGGCGTTTGTGTTCCAGACGGTCCTCACACACACATGGTTTAACAGCACTGACACTGTTATAAGATTTATATGACTCAAGAGTGCATTCAGATATCAAATGACTGCAATCACTTATAAAAGTGATTGGCTCTATTAAGAAATGATGATCCGCACTTTAATGTATAATGTGTATTTCATGTCCAGCTGAGAAAACAGCTGGATGGGGGGGGGGACCATACATATGTACTGTATGCTGAAAACAGCACTTACAGTATTTCTTTTAAGGTTAATGCTTCCCCTGTGTCCTGATATTTATATCTGCTCATATACCAATGACTGAAGCTGTTGGAAGGATCTTGTATATGCCTGTTTTTGACAGTACTGACGTTTTATAAAATATAGTTATTTCTTAGTGCTATATGTGCATGTGCCAGCATAACTTGTTACTTGAGGAATCCAGCAGTCAGCATCTCAACCCACAAAATAGATGGCGCTTTATGCTGATAGACATTATGTCATCTTCCACGCTCTGCCCAGAGTGCAAACAAGGACGTTCCCACAGAGGACAATGGCTCTGATATAATTAATGCAAGCTTTCTGTATTGCTTTTCATAAATAAGAAAGTCAACATGATGAATAAGATTCTTTCTTTGTCGCTCATAAGGGCTGAAATTTCAAAGGGATAGACGGTCTGGTGTTCACTATAACCACTGGTGCACACATGGAACAAGTCTCGTCACACGCTCCACATTAGTCCAGTAAAAATCGCTCAGTTCAACTTTTTAAAAAAATTGTATTCATAACTGCACATCTGTGTCATGGTCACAGCGTGCTGCAGATTTGTGTTGCATCCTAAAGGCATTTAAAACGCCATTTAAACACTGTGATTCACCAAAACAGAAGCAATCAAGCTTGTGGAGGCAGTACAAATAAAATACCTGATTTAAATAAATAATTCAAAAATTTATAGTTAATTATTTAACTACAAATATGTAATAGTTAAATATCCAGCCATCCATTTTCTTCTGCTTACTTGCAGCTTTGCTCTGTTAGCCAACAGCAGGCTAACTTCACAGTGCCAACATACGGCAGAACAGACAGCCAGAAATATGTAACACTTAGCTGGCTAGCTGGCTCTGAGAGCTGGTCTCTCTTCATCTGCTTAAAAGTCTCTTTTTTTTTTCACGTCTGCTTTAAATAAGTAAGCACTGTTTCACGTGCCAGTTCCTCCTACCTGCAATGCGAATCACAGCCCTCTCTGCTGGATCCAGGACCTCCGCTGTGGCTGATTTGGAGCGTTTGACTCTTTGGTGTTTGGACAAGTTCCAGGGCAGGGTGTCTCCAGGACAGGGGACCCCGCTCCTCTCTTCATAGGTCTCCTCCAGGGGGGCTCGATCCCTACGTCTGTCTTTGCGGGTCGCCATCACTTATTTAAGAAAGAGATGAACAGGCTTTAGTTTGGGGTTGATTGCATGAATGAGAATGCATGCACACACATTCAGAACAAGACACACTCGAGCGCCCACATCATAAAGAGGCTTTTCAGGTAATGTAGACCAGCGCATTCTATACACCGCCAACTTCATAGGAGAGCTAGTAGGTGTGAAATGTGACCTTATATTTACTTCTGAATCAGCCATCTGGTTCGCTGCATTTACATGTCTTTTTATGACATCTATAAACAATAAAATATGTATGATAAAATCTGGTGGTATTAAATGTCATTCTGGCACTCGTTTCCAAAAACAGAACTCCACAACTTTTAAATTGTTCAACCAAACATCAGGCTCATCATTAAAGCACTATCTAAGAGACACCCACATGTCTGTGCTGACTGACCTCACTCTACTAATGTTTAACTGCCACTCAAATGTATAACAAGATAAAGCTCAGGACGCCTGATGTTAGAGTGCCATAAAAATGCAAAATGCAGGGCCGGACACACCATGTGCTTTGTGGAATATTATCAGTGTATGGAGATGAGAGAGACAGCATGGCCGCCTGTTCATCCAAGAAGGAGGAGGTAAAGCAGCATTTCAAAAAAGTATTTGTGGCCTTACTATGGCCCAACACTTACCGTTAAATATTTAACCTAAATGGCAGCATTAGTTCTAAGGTTTTACATATCAGGACACAGTTTTAAAATATCTAGTCCTTACCTGGTCTTAAAATTGGGCAAATACAACTTCAGATGAACAAGAACACATGACATCTTTACATATTTATTACAGCATTGCTTCAGTTCACTGAGGGTTGGGGTCATTTGTTTATGCACAGCTCTCTTAAAATCTTGCCACAGCCTTTCAGTCGGGTAGAGGTCCTCGATTCTTTTCTTTTTTTTCAGCCATTCTGATGTAGATTTGCGGCTGTGCTTGGGATTATTGTCTTGTTGCATGATACAATTTAGGCCAAGCTTTAGCTGTCAGACAGATGGTTGACTGAGGAGGAGGAGTTCATGGTTGCAAGCTGCAAGGCGCCCAGGTCCTGTAGTTCGTCACCCCCTCCACCACTGTGCATGATCGCTGGTTGGGGTGTTTGTGCTGATAAGGCTGTTTGTTTTCCGCCACACATTCTGTGCATTACGGCAGAACATCCCCACTTTGTTCTTGTCTGTCAAAAGGACATTGCTCTTGTGGTTTGTTCAGAAGCAACTCTACAAACCTAAGCCATGCTGCCATGTTCGTTTTAAGAGAGAAGTTTTTACCTGGCAACCCTTCCAAACATGCCATACTTGTTAAGTCTTTTTCTAATTTTGCTGTCATGAACTTTAACATTTAACATGCTAACTGAGGCCCATAGAGTCTGAGATGGAGCTCCTTGGCTTTTTACTGGTTCTCTGAGCATTACACAGTCTACCTTTGGGGTGAATTTGCTGGGCCATCCACTCCTGATAAGACTGTCTTGAATCTATTTAGCTTCCAGTTGTAAATAATAATCATTGTAGTATGAGAGACATTAAACCCTTTGGAAAAGGCCTTATTTTAACCATTAACAGACTGATTATAGAGCTCACATCGTAGTATGCACACCTTGGTAGTAATTACTGACTGATCAAAAGTACAAGCCCAGTCAATGCACAGCATTTGAATGACTAATCAGCGCTCATAAACTCTGCTTGCCTGGATGCCAAAAAAAAAAAAAAAAAAAAAAAGACTGGTGTTACCTGAAGTGACAGCTCACTTTCTCTATTCAGCTGTCACTTTCTCTCACCTAATGACACAGCTCACGTAACTTAACGTCTGTCAGCATAATTATTCTAAAAGACAAAGAGAAGCATGCTTTAACTTAACTACAACAACGAGGAAGCCACGTGTTGCTGAACAGAAACACACGCTCGTGAGAGATAACTTCAGTCAACAGCCCAAAGGTCAGCAATGATGGAATGCTGTGACGCGCCTTATTGTGGTCATAGCTGACCTGAGAGCAGAGCTCAGTCCACATGTGAAGTTATCACACCGCGCATGTAAATTTCTGCCAAGCTAGCCAGCATTTGGATCATGGTGGCATGACAACACAGGATAGTGTAACCAGGTTAATAAATGAGCTGCAAATGATATAACCAGGAGCTGGTTCGATTAACCTGTTTGTCTCCATGTCAACAGTAAATATTGCCTCTGCAGCAGAGGTTTGCACTTTCTTCCTGGGACATTTACTCAAGGCAAGAATTGGCGAACACTGTATGGCAGATAGCAATACGCTCCCTCATCAAAATGCGCCAGAACAAGAGAAATAACACCAGTAAATTTACAGCGATATCATTTTAGAAATGTGTGTTTTGGACTGTGCGTTTGTGCTGTGTGTGTCCTTTTGGGGATAAAAATGTTTTCACACTATAGAAAGTGTCACTTTAGCTTGCCTGCATTACAGAACACACACACAGAGACACACACACTCATTTCCTGTGGTGCTGGATTACAGTAAAAGTGCGGCTACTACTTAATACCCATATATTTTGCGTATGTCTGACATTATTTAAACGTAGCATCAGGAGCAGGTTATCCTCTAGCTCAGGACTATGATGGATGCTAGCGCTGCATGGTTTTGCTGGGTTTCATAAGGAATGTAGAATTTCTCTACAAGGTGGATGCACCTGCAGCAAACTGAGCCCAAATGCACTCTGCAAAGCTCACAGTCAAGTTAACGCTACATTTTTCTGCTGTCACCCAAACCTACCAGTTTCTCCACAGTTGTTCCCCCAACACACACACACACACACACACACACACACACACACACACACACACACACACACACACACACACACACACACAGGGCCGGTATGATTATGCATCGTCTTACCTGTACTGCTGAGCTGGATTAGTGCGCAAACGCCTGTCAAACAGCCATGAGTGCCGGTGCTTCACTCTGCGCCCTGTGGGATGTCGCCAACCAAAACAAATAAAGTCGCTGAAAGCCCATGTGTGTGTGTGTGTGTGTGTGTGTGTGTCTGTATGTGCGCCCGCCGGTAATAGCCACTCCTTTTACTGGAGGCAGGGCTGCCTGGAGGAGGCTGAAGAGACAACCCTCCGCGCAGAATCCGCAATCATCTGTGATATTTCTGTAGCCCCGCTCGCTCTCTTTCATCCATCCTTCTCTGCATGGCGACACCGCTGAATTCAAAGGTCGGTAATCATTCGCGCATTCGTTAACTGACACCCTAAAAGCTGCAACACGCAGCTTCTGATCTTAATTACTTAACGAGAAACTGAACAAGTCCTTCTCTAGACGCTCGATCCACACAGCGGAGCTGCTGTGGGGCTGGTGTACCGATCCAAAGCAATTAACAGCGTTCCTCCGCCAGCAGGGTCTGGGTGCTGCGGTGAAAAGCTGCATGACTCACTGTTCGATTAGTTCGCCTGCTTGTCCCGGACTGAACATTGTTGTGTCTGCGGGATGATGCAGAGGAGAAAATGTAAGAAGCTGTAATGATGTTTGGATTGATGTCAAGCAAGCAGTTAACTGGTTTAATTTGACACAGTATACACTAAGTGGCACAAGCTCCTGTTTTCATCACCATGCAAATACAGTGTGACCCCATATTAGGGTCATTACTTAACATGTCAGTTTCTTAAGGAACACACACATAATAAGGTCAGTTCTTACAAGAACAGCACATAAGGCACCCCTTTGCCTGCATTTATGTGCTGTGTGATTATCTTTTTAATTTAAGTGCCCAGCCAATCAGATTTCTTACTAAAATCTTTAGTTAAACACTATAAAATGTTTAACATTTGACTGAATTCAAGGACTGAATTTGTCCCACAGATGAAATAATCACTGCCTGCTACGTATGTGAGAGGCAGAATGCTGGATTACTTTCAGGCTTCCACACATCCTTCCCAAAACAGGAAAGCAGTGATGGTTAAGGTGGAAATAACTCATGTGGACTCTAAGGTCAAAACAAGAGGTCACGGCAGACATTGTGTCCCAAGCCGGAAGGAGTTTGAGAATTTGGAAACATTTTTTCATGTTTTATATACTGTAGCATTAAATCTGCATTGTTCAGCCAGTGTTGAGACACTTAAATGTTTGCACCACTACTCTGCTGCATGTGCTGCAGACCGAGTGCTGAAAACACTGGAGACAGAGCAAGGTTGTCATGTTTCTGTGACCAAACCAGGTAGCAGAGAGCAACACCACCACCACCCTCGCTCTGTGATTTAAATGCACAGCCATGAAAGGTCCAGAGGTTGACCATTTAATTACATTTTAAATTGAGTTATCTCCCTAAACTCTGACTCACATCTGATTTTTTTTTTTTTTTGTATTTTTCCCTTACACAAATACACACATCTCCTCCATTTACTGACACAAAAATTATGAAACTGGTACATAAAAATTCACCAGAATGCAGGGAGTATGACACCCAAAGTTAGCTGTGGGGAGGACCAAATGATAAGTCCAGTTATCATAATCCTGTATGTCATGTCACAACAGCACCACTGCATTAAAAAGCCCATTAGTGCAGACTAATGAGAAAAAGTGCTGAAACATCTAAATACAGCTGAGCTCAAAGGCAGAGTTCAGGTAGTAAATTCTTCTTTTTTCTTTTAGATGTTTTCACAGTTGCTTTATAAAATGTGGCGAGTCCAAATCTGGATATATTATGCCATAATGCAGGTACTTAAGCAATATATCTAAGAAACAGGGTTTTTAATCAATGGCCATCCCTGACTACAGAAAAAAAAGACAAAAATTAAGTGAATAAATGGCCTGGCTGAAGCTCATGTTTGAGGATGGCTGCCTTCAAGACATATCCCCAGTGTCCTGCTCACCTCTGCTTGTCAAGGAGGACTTAGTTATCTTTTCAGGGACAAATGTCTCAGTCTCCCCATCCATCCGGATGTGTATGTGTCACTGCAGTACATGCACAGGATGTTCAGGTGAGCTGAAAAGGGCACGAGAGCTGCAACCTAGAATGTCATCAAACTAAATATTTTATGGACTGCATTAATTTCCCATATGGTGTTTTTATTTGAGAACAGCTGCAATTAAGGTGGAACAGAAACCCACCATTTAAATTCTGAGCATAAAGGAGAGCTATAATTATGATCTAAAAATAGAAGAAATGGATTGATAATGAGAAGATTAGGGTCAATATTAAGCATAGCTATTTAACAAGTGCACTGTGGCTGTGAAAAGAACAACTTCCTGGTTGTATTCAAAAGATGACCTTGATTTTCTCACAGCACACAAGCCATCTAAAAAAATAAAAGAAATCCTCTGCCTCAGTTCTCATCTCAAAGACCTCAGACTACAAAGCACCTGTGTTGTATTCATTGCTGTACAAAGAGGATAACCTCGCATGGCAAGCTGAAATTGGTGTGGTTCCTCTGTAACTGTTGGTGTGAATGAAATGTTCTAGTGCAGCACCTGCAGTACTAGTTGTGTTAGTCTAAATGCAGCAAGACAATGCAATGTGAGCTACAATGGCAGCATAAAAACCAAGTCAGGATTAAGGTCATGTGGCTTGTTAACAGCAGCTGTAGGACTATTAAGTTGCACCTGACCTTTTTATGTGTTTAGGACTCACTAGATCTTTGCTTGCAGGGGCTTTGATTGCTCTTTATTACAAGATTGCATTTACAGTAAGGAGTATAGTGACTTCTCCTGGGTTCATTGTATCCACTGCTGCTGCTTTGCTGTCTGTTGTGTGTGTGTGTGTGTGTGTGTGTGTGTGTGTGAAAATTCCTTACGAGCTCCATATCACTACTCAGTGTGCTAGTTAAATGTGCAAGCCCGGGCTATCGTGAATGGAAGACGTCCTCCAGCAAACATTCTGCATCTTAATAAAATCAGGAAAAAGAGAAAATCTAATAATATTTTTTTTTTTTTTTAATTTTGCAAGCCTTCTTTTTGAGCCATAAAAGTAAAGTAAAAACACTGCCAGCAAAACACAGGGTACAGTCAGGAATCTCTCTGCTTGCCATCAAGACTGTTTGGGGTCTCCTACCAACTCATCAGATGGCCTCACTCTGCATCCGGTCTGAAGTCTTTACCTGTTGTTTTTGTTTGTGATTTAATCACTTCCGGATTTACTCCTCAGTGCATAGGACTTACATTCATAATGTATAACTGAGTCATCATCTGCATCCCTTCAGAAATGACTCTGTCAGCAGGGCTTTTTTCTTTGAAGTTGTCAGCAGGACACACCAGATGAGTTGTTTTTCTTTTTCTATGTCCACACGCAGTCATTTAAGAGTTACGTTTCTTTGCATTTTGGATCTTTTTCTCCTTCTATTTATCATTTAGTGTGATTGTACTGCATCTTGTAGTGGTGCTTACTGTATTGTACTATTATATAAAGTTGTTAGGCCAGCCATCATTTCTTTATTTTTTCTTCCAAGGATTCAGAGTTTCTTGGCAATTTTAAAGTGATCTTGAGCAATAGTTCTTATGTTGGCATGTGGGTTATATTATGTTTTTATGTGGGCATTGGCTGGTGAATCAAGGTGACTCCCAAAGAGCCATTAGCCAAAAAAAGTGGGCTATCTCAGCATGGTGTGCAGTGTGTCCTTAAGAAATTTGAAGAAACTGCACAAGTGGAGGACAAAAGAAGAAGTGGCAGGTGTAAAAAACTATCTACAGCAGTTGAACAGTACCTGAAAGTCATGCCCTACAAACAGGGGGGAAAAAAATCCAACAAAGACCTGACACATGGCCCGAGAGATGTGCTGGTCCTTCACTTGATCCATCTACTGGACTCAGTGGAAGGGTGGCTGTCAAGAAGCCATTCATAAGGAAGGGAAACAGGGAAAAAAGGTTGAAGTATGCCACATTACACAAGAACTGGACTGAAAATCACTGGCAACAGGACTGATGGAGTGATGGACCCAAATTTGAAATCTTTGGTTCAAATTATTGTCAGTATGTACGGAGGAGGTCAGGAGAGGTACAACAGTGAGTGTCTGCAGCCATCTCTAAAACACAGTGGAGGCTCTGTCAGGGTTTGGAGCTGCATTTCAGCCAGTGGTGTTGGGGATCTTCTCAAAATTGATGGAATTATGAACAGAGAGAAGTAATGTCAGATTTTGTTCTACCATGCATCTGGAAAGTATCTCATTGGGAACAGCTTCATTTTTCAGCATGGCAATGATCCCAAACACGCAACCAATGCAGTAAAATCATATCTGGATAGAAAAAACACACAATGGAGCACTATCAGTCCTGGATTGGCCTCCCCAGACCCCGGACCTCAACATTATCTTGACAGAGAATGGAACAAAAGGTAGCAAACATCCAAAGAAGAGCTTTGGACGTCCTTCAAGAAGCCCGGAGAACTATTCCTGAAGACTACTTACAGAAATGACAAGAAAGCTGCCTCAGAGAGTTCAGGCTGTGCTGACGAATAAAGGTGACGAATAAATAAATATTGGCTTTCAAGCTTGTTAGAATTTTACAGACAATTTTTGTCTTATATACTACATTTTCTTGTATGCTTACACATTTAAAACAATTGTCACATCTATTTCCCGTTTTCCAAGCAAAATATAAAGAAATTAGGGGCAGCTCAAGACTTTTGCATAGTACGGTATGTCTGTCTTTATAGTCATTGATTCTGTCTCCTTTTTTTTAATTTGCCTCTTTTATTTGATATAAAATTTCTGCACAGACTGTCCCTAGGCCCCCTGGCCTGCTGGGACTGTGCCTGTAGGCCCACTGTGTTACTCACTGTGGAATATCTGGAAATTTCATGTGGGTACACTCAAAGTAGAAAGAACAAAACAAACTGCATCGGATGATATCTCTTCTTTTCCAATAAAACACACAAAACACACAGTCACCTGCAGCAGCCAGAAATGCACCGGCAACCATCCAACACTGCCCTCCAGTGGAATTACGAAAAAAATTCCTCAAAAACTACAAAAATTGGGACTGAGTTCAGGGCAGGTCATGGATTATTTAACCAATTCCTCATGAGAGCAGTCTTATTAAACCAATTGGAAGGAACCTCGTTTTATCCGCAAAGCCTCAGACATAACATTTGCCACATCAATAAAGATCATCTTATTCCTCAAGCACTCAACATTCTCCAGGCATCTACTTCTTCACCCAACGGAAATACCACCTTAGCCACCGTGAGCCTTTTTCTGCTTAAAGCATCATAAGAGTCTTATTTTTTTATGTGTTTGTGTGATGGAAAGCGCATATTTTCAGAGAGTGATCACGGCAGCATGGCCATAAAGTAATGACGGAAATCTGGAACGGTATGGCAAGCGTTATGTTCAGTCTATATGATTTACATAAATAACAAATGGAAAGACTGAACGCTTCCCCGCAATGAGTCACTTTTGGAGCAGACTGCATCATGGGAGAGCTTGCGCAGGCAATAGGACGGCAGCAGAGAGCTTTGAGATGTGTTTGCTATAAGGTATGACTGTGTATCAACAATATTAAAGTGGATATATAATGTAATTATTACTAACCACCAAACACACAGTCGCACCACACAAGCATGCAGGACGCGGCGCCGGCCAGAGTCGTACACAAACATGCATAACCCACACACATGACTGTACACACCCACGAGTTCATACACACACATACAGGAGTTTAGCGCGAAACCACATATGCACACACAGGCACACTCATTCGCCATAAACCACACTCACACACACACGCACACTCCTGCAGTGCATACCTCCCTACTATTGGTCCAGACCCAGACACCGCATGCCAGTGCACCTCACTCCCTGAGCCACAGGCCGCAGGAGTAGAGGAAGAAACAGATGGGTACCAGCTGTTTGGATCAGAGCCCCGGGTACACAGCTACTGTATTGCACCACACACACACACACACACACACACATACACACACACTTACACTGCATGCATGAATACTTGACCTCATTCAAGTTGTTTAACTGCAGCTCTGCCTATATTTCTAGCACTTACACAGAGAATTTGCAAGTAATGTATTCTTACTACAGTATAGGTCTGATTAACAATGACAAAACCTTCACTCCCTTTGCACCAGACACTGAGCAACTAACCAGTTCAACTGCTCTTTATCTACTGATCATTCAAATCACCAGGCTTTACTGGTGTTAAATGCTGCACAGCAGCATCATACTGTATAGTTGGTTATTGCAGCTTACTGTGAATGCATTTAAGTCCAAATTAAATAGTACTGTAGAATTCTCCTGAATGGGAACGTCAGTCATGCTTCTGAAAATGTGTTTCACCTGCTGAAAAAAAAAAACATAAAACTTCCCCAAAAAAGCAAAGAAGAACCAAATCTGTATTTGCAACCAGCTTTGGTAATGGGTCAAATAACTTGTAAAGCAAGAGGTGTTGCTGGCAGTGATAATCACGCACAGAATTATCCCACTGCCAGCATTAGCAAAATTCAGGCAGACTCCATAAAGAAAGGTCCCAGCCAGCCGGTGGATTCGAACCCAGGACTTTCTTGCTGCGAGGCAACAGTACTAAAGTATCCACTAGAATTTATTGGCCTTCACAATCTTATTGTCTCATTTTAAATCTAAAGCACTGGTCGCCAGAGACAACAAAAAACACAAAAAAAGTGTATATGAGGTTCTGAAAGAATTCATCTTTAGTTTCAGTGACCACTGTTTCCTAAATAGATGTCAAATTAACTCATCAGTGGCATCCACAATGAGGTCAGGGGATGATTTTGATCATCCACGATTCTCCTTTCTTTCTTTGTGTTTCCTCCAGGATCCCAGCAATTTCGGATCCAACCTCAGCTATCAACTTTCTTCCTATGAGTCAACTGAGGTGGTGACTCTTTCAGCTCATTACAACATGACTTACCCAAACCAAAAACTCTCCTTGTACTCAGAGATGCATGTTTCTCCCTGTCTGAATGCTATTAGTTACAGTTAGTGGTTGCTCCCTCTTATTACCCAGACTTTGAACACAGTCTGTCTCGTTAAATAAAAATACAGCATTGTGTGAAATACAGTAAAGTTAGGATTTATCAGTACTTAATGCTGCTGTGACAGTCCTGCCACTACAAACGTGACATTAAACATCACAGAAAGCCATCTGAACAGCTCACTTTAGCAGCACTCTGTATTGGACCAGCTACTGAATATTGTGCAGGGATTGAAAAAAAAAAAAAAAACAGACAAATGAAAATGGTGTTGTGTGTATGGTTGCCCACGGTTGTCCTGTGTTTTCCAGCTTCAGTGCAGATGTGGTCTGGCCACTGTGGTTTTAGAGGGCAGACCGGAGCAACAGTAGGCTGGTTTGGGATCTTTTTCCCTCTGGAAGCCAGCAGGATGTATTTAATGAACCACAGCATGTTTGAACTGTCGCATCTCACCATGCAAGGAGCCCAGCCCTCATCGCTGGCATGCACAACACAAAAAAGGGGGAAATACAGTGAAATAAGAAACATGCAAAAAAAAAAAAAAAAAAAAAAAACAACCAAAAAAACTGAAGATGTATCAAATCCAGGAAATGCCGCCTCCAAGACAAAAACCACAAATCAAATGTTGGCCATAACAGTGGGGAATGTGTGGGTAATTTATCATAGAGGATTCAAGAGACTGAGGCAGCCCTGTTCCTGCTGCATCGGGGCAAGTGTTTCTATGTTGCAAACATCTTCTTGTCAGATTCGATGCAGCTTCATGATCAGATCACAGCCAGCTGTTCGGTGAAGTCTGTAGTTGCGTGTTGATTTACTTCTCAGGGCTTTAAGCAAACACCGCTGTTTACAGGTCCCAGAGTACTGGGAGTGACCCTGCTTGATTAGTAGCTGCTGCTCTGCGAGTTTACCTGTTGTGTCCACAAGATGGTGTTGCTGGCGTATCATATAACCAACCGAGCCGCATTGCCGGTTATTGTGGCAGCAGCAGAGAGCAAACAATGCTCACATCATTTTCACGATAACTGCAAACTGTGGTGATGGTTCAGTAACTGTGAGTGTTGATGTGCTGCATATTGTTTCAATTACTCCAAACTGTTGTTCCAGACCATGCCATAGAAAAATGCTGAAAATACTCCATGTTTGATCTTGTGGGCTCTTGTGAAACTGGAAATGAATGGTGATTAACTATAATGATGATGAAAGGTTCTGTGCCACAGGTTATTTGACTATTTGAGCCAGTCTACATAGAGTGGGCCTAGAAAGGAGAGTCCTTCAAAACTATTACTATTTGTGCATAATGCTGCAAATGGTAGAGTCACGTTCTACAAAACTTTGATTATTCACAAATGGCAAATGAGCTTGAAGCATGTTTAATAAAATAATAATAAGTGTGATTGCAATAACTTAGACAATGTTGTAAAAGTGACAAAGTTCTTTTCCTTTCCACATCTCATGGAAGTTAGAACTGCTTAAGTCTAGCTCAGCTTCATTTGTGTGTGTGTGGTGGTGGTGGTGTAGTGGGAGGCTTTGTAGTGCTGAGTGAGAAAGACGAATATGGCTATGATTAAAGTAGGCACTAAAGCAAAGGTGGTAATTGGGATCATAAACACTCACTTTTCCATTTACCCCTCTAATGAAGCGTTCCTGTTTATTCCGAGCAAACGATTCATCAGAAAAACAGCATTCTGTCTGAGCCAGCCGGAGTGATTAGCACCCCTCAGATCTGTTTATATTATCCTGGTGGCGTGATGAAGGATGTCAACAAATATGCTACGAGTGTGCGGTGCATGAACAGTCACAGAGAGCTTGTGTGCAACACATCTTGTTTTCGAGGATCCCGTAAGACTCTGAGTGAAGCAAATATTAGAATATTCAAAGCATGGGGCAACAGCTGGTGGTGTTCATTCAGGTGCCAGTGATTCTTTTAGAAGAAGAGGATGTATCTGAGTTTTCCTTGTATCTCTAGTGTTTGTAGCGTAGACTTCAAAACCAGAAAGTAGATAAAATCTCATTTATTGACTCAAGCCTTGGAGATCCAGAAGCCTGCACCTCTAGTTTATTTAATTATATTTGTTGACCCAAAAATGGTCTAACCACTGCCCTCAGTGTTAGCTTTTTTCCTATTTATTTTTGGCGATGAAGTTTTCTACATGGCTCTTCTTTGATCATCTGTCCAGCCATTTTGTTACACTTTACCCAGTCCTTCCACTTGTTTATTTCAGAGATAAAATATGTAGCGCTTTCAGAATGGAGCAGCACCAGATGGAGCAGCAAATGCAAAACTAGCACAGGTTGAATCACTGTTATAGGAACCGTCAACAGAAATGGTCATTTCATCGAGAAAGAAACAACCACGGGTAATTACATTTTGGCAGGATGAACTGGGTTTTAATTGCAGGTTTTACAAAGGGCCACCTCCTGAAGTTGTTTAACAAAACAGGGAGGAAAAAACAAAAGTGAAACAGAATCTAAACATATCTGCAAACCGAGATGTTTGATTTTTAACTCGGCACATGAGCGAAAAAAAAAAAAAGGAGGAAAAACACTGCTTTTTTTTGCATTTTTAGCATCTATAGGCTAAAGTCAAATCAAAATTTAGGTGGGCATCATGAAAGGATTAGATCAAATTCTTAGCTAAACACCAATTTTTTTCCCCCATGGATATTATTGCAATTACAGCAATCTTGCAAATGTGTGTGCGTCTGAGTCTGAAAAAGCGCACGCACGCTGGAGGACACAGCTGTCACGCAGTCCAGACACGAGCTTGTTTTACTGCTGACCCGTGCTCTGCCAGACTCTCTGCACACCCTGGCGGTGGCTGCTGTAGTGCAGGGAGCCAGACAGTAGAGATATAAAGCCAAAGCAGCTGACAGCTCATAATCGTAAATTTCGGGAGGGAAAATTCATTGTTGCTTTTCTCATCAGGGCAAGGGTGTTTTTCATCAGTGGGGGAAAAGTCACAGGGTACTGTATTGGAGCATTAAACTCAGACAGGTTTGGATCAAGCATCAGTTGTTTGATATATATCCTCCCTCTGCAGTCTCAGTGGACCCCGGGATGTCACAAAAAAATATATATATATATATATATATATATATATATATATATATGTGTGTGTGTGTGTGTGTGTGTGTATTTTCCCTGTTTTGACACGTTTTATTGATGACCGCAGCCCTCTAGCTGCTTAGGTCACAATCAGTTTAACATTCTTCTCCTTCCCTTTAAAAAGCAGTTATACCCATTAAGCCATCTGCATATTCACTTCAAGCCCACTTTCAAACACGATTCTTTTTTACTTTGCCCCTCACCCAGCGCAATGAACATGAATCTATCATAATCCTTTGAAGAGGGGACCAGGAGGAAGCTCACCCAGTCAGCGTGTTCCCTTAACCGTACTGCGGCGAAAAACTGTGTGGCATGTTTGACATCAGGTAGGAAAGAGTCAGGCTGCAAGGCCACAGTAATCAGGAAAACTTGGTCCGGTGCAAGGCACGACTTCAGTAAAATCCCTCCAGCTCTCGCTCTCTCTTTTTTAAAGCATTAGTCCAGGGCAAATTAAAAAGTAGAGTGCAATTAAAAGAAATCGCTGTGTAAATGTTAGCATGTGGAAGTTTTTCTTTTCCTTTCCCCTTTTTCCCTTCCTCCTAGCTCAACAAAGAATGCCCCAGAGGCAGAGCAGCGCAGCTGTTGAATATTACTACATCCATGTGTTTTAAATAAGGCCCCATTATAATCAAAATCATAAAAAAAAAAAGCTAATGTGACTCACTTAAACATTTAAATTTAAGTTAACCAATGTAGAGTTGGAGCCTTTGTGAGCATTTTTTGTAATTGAAAGAAACAGAATAAGCAACCATCAAAGAAGCCTTTATTGGCAACAAATATTTAGCTATTGAAACTATTTTAAGTTGTAGTACAAATAATTGACAGCTATTGCTAGCTGTATTTTTCTAAACATTTTGCATGTGTCATTTTGATCAGATGATAAATCCACGTCTGTTGTGCATTGCTTACAGAAAGAGTTTATGATTAGCTGCAGCACTGAGCAAAGAACGTGAGGTACTATTGGTTATATGTTCCAACAAACTAAACTGCGTGAGCTCCATAATGTTAGATCAGAATTATAGTGTTCTGTTGGTCTGGTGGGCTTTGTGGCTACTAAGGCCCGAGTGTCCTTCACAAATCAATTTTTCCCATAGATCCTGTCATCCCCCACTGCCTAGAAATAAGAAATATTTGACATTAGCAATGATTCCTAGTAAGCAAGCCATGCTCTTTGCCATGTGGACCCTTGGAGGTTCTCTTACTGTCTATTGTCTAATAAATTCCTAATAATTTCCCAGCTTTAACTTGTGACCTTTTTAGAATGACCAAATCCAATAAATAAATCAAGCTAACTGTGTATAAGATATAAGCTATAATAACCTCCTGATCGACCTCAAAGTCTGTTTTTCTCAACCCGCTGGATTATCTACTGCAATATGCTGCTCACACACTATAATAGAGTCTCTGCATTGTATTTGGACTGTTATTTACACCCAGGGTCTTAGTGCTCACTGCTGGACACAGCCTGTTTGTATGCAGCAGATTTTTCCTCTACAGAGCAACATACAAGTGAATCAGAAGCTGCACTATATGGTCACAAGTATTGTGCCAGGCCCCAGTCTTTGAATTCAGCTGTTTTCAGTCCCATTGCCACAGCACCTAGCCATGGAGCCTCCATGGAGCTATGGAGGCTGCCTATATAAACATTTGTGAATGAATACATTGTTATAAGAGCTCACTGAATTCCAGTGTGACAATGTAACAGGATGTCACCACTAGCAACAAGTGAGTGTGTGAAACATCTGCTTAGATAGTCCACGATCAGCTGTAAGTGAAATTTTAGCAAAGTGGAAGTGTTTAGGAACCACAGGATCTCAGCTACAAAGTGGTAGGCCAAGTTATAGAGAGGGGTTGCTGAGCGCTGAGGCACATGGTGATTAAAGTTGCCAACGCTCTGCTGACACAATAACTGCGGTGCCCCAAACCTCCTCTTCATCAGCACATAAGCTGTGCGCCAGGAGCTTCACGACATCGGTTTCCATGACCAGCTCCTGTAGGTGTAGTTGGATGGGCCGCTACTTTTTGTCTTCTATAGTGTAGTAGATGTTGACAGATGAGCTCACCAAATCAGATGAGCTCAGATTTATAGGTTTTATGCTTGAACTTTAGCATTTCACATTTTATAGAGTATGGCAAAAAAAAAAAAAGGGTGTGAAGAAATCCACTGGGCTCAACCCTTTTGTTAGAAGGCAGGGTGGGGGTGTCGCCTCACACCAGGACAGATGGGTTTCCATTGGAGGGATGAAGATGTCTGGCCAAATCCAGTTTTCCCCGTTATTAAAACGGATATTTCCGAGCTGTCAGGGGGTGAAGTCTGGTTTTCCAGAGTATCTCGCTGTTGTCTCGCTGACAGTGGGCTTCCTTTTCCCATACGTCCACCATCTCCCTGGCTCTCGCTGCCATTATGTAGCATAGCGGCTTCCCTATGGGTCCCGAGCCAGCACAGATTTGGCAAGTGGTTCACTTTTCATTTAGCGGTGCACACTAATTTACTGAGACTCGACACTGTTTTGGGTCCGCGGTGCAATTCCCACGTTCCAGCTGAAAAAATATATCATTAGTCCCTCATCGTGTAATGCTTGCCACGTTACGTTATAAAAGCTGGGGTGTAAAGCGACATGGATAAAACAGGAGCAATTTCCAGTGTGCCTCATTTCGACCGCCTGCTTGGAATAAGTGGTGGGCGTTAAGAATTTGAAAAGGGGACAAGATGCGGTGTTGAAAAGGCCATTTTGCTTACTAAATACTCCTGGGTGGCTGGAAAACTAAGCATTTCCACTGCAAAAGTCTCCAATAACGTATTACAGCCATATGAGTGCAGGTCTTTACGAGGTTTCCTTGAAAGTTATATGGATTAATTAACTTTCCAGGCAAATTAAGATTCCATGCTAATTGTAGTCTAGGTCACTTTAATGAGATCTGCACAGAATATGGCCGATTCACAAATAAGTTCCTTCCCTCACTTATGCTTACTCTCTGCTCTAAGGCTTAATAAATAATGAAAAGATGTTTGTTTACTTCTCAGGGGGCAAGTTACTTCATAGCAGACCAACATTCACGGGACTGTCACCAAGTGAAACCTTCCTCTGTCATTACACACTCAGTGAACGAAGACCCTTTTTTGGCACGAGACCACAGTTTTCTGGGTTTTTCACTTCACAAACATTTTTACAAGCGTAACAGGCTGCGACCGAGCACGCCGCAACAGACAGCTCCGTCACCTCAAGGCCACCCCGCAGGGCCACACGAGACAGCTAAATATACCGCCTCCCAGGAAGCACCAAAGAAACCATTGGTTCTGACTGGCTATCTTTTTGGCTTAATTAACAATCAAAAGACAGAGCCAAAGCAAATTAGAGGCCAGTGGATGCTTTGTAGACGTTACCACACTGCAACCACAATGCAAATGGCCCCTCATATCATATCACTCATCAATGCCATTTTGTTCACCAGCTACCTCACTTGGCAATTCCTCCCTGTTTATCCGTCTGTTCTGTGCTCCTACCTATCCAGACTAGTTAGAAACCATCTTTTACATCTCCGTCCTTCTATTTTCTTTATAATCACATGTGCACAACTCATTCATGTGGCAATGGTTTTGGGTCGGCCGACACCCAGTGGCAAATGTGCCTGACCCCCTTTCTGCCCCCTCTAACCTCCCTCCCCAACACCCTCTGGAAAAGCCACATCTATCAGTGGAGCTTTGTGGGCCCTGACTGGGAGCCTCAGCCCATTAAAGCCATGCTGAACTGTGTGTGTCTGCATCTACGAAGTGAAGGCATTATGGCTTACAAAATGTCATTCTGGGCCTATATGCGACTAGTAATGAGCATGGCAGTCTCCTGCACTGTATTAAACACTTCAGAAGCTCTGTTATCCTGCTTAAACAGCCTCACTGAGCAATTTATGGAAGTTTCTAACAAGCATCAGAGATTTAATGAAAGTTATAAGCATCCATGTTACTTAGCAGATAATTAAAGCTAATTAAATGAGAATGTCACTGCAGTGGAATCTGTTATTTATATCTTTTATAAGGGCAAGTGAAAAAAAGGATGAAAAGAAGCGAAAGTAAAGCAATTCATTGATACATTTATTGCATCCTCACATTAGGAAATAGAGATTAACTTCTTTTTTTTCCTTCTACGGTAGCAGAACATGGGTTTTGTTTGAGCAAAGGCTCCTGTTAAATCGTTTCACTGGCACAGAAAAGCAGCGCCCTTTGACTCCGTGCAGAAGACATCATGCGCTTACAAGCTCTCACAATAAAACCCATGCGTGTTGTAATAAGCCCGGCTTTGTTTCTAATACAGCCAAGTGAAAACATTTATTGGACTAATTACAATGGTCTTGTATTGGATTTTCTTCCTGTGTTACACACGCTTTGGCACAGTTCCCAGTATTGTATCAAAATGTCTCACTACTCATGAATGTGGTACTAACTGCCAGGCAGGCAGAAGAAAGGATAGAGGGAAAAGCATGTTGGAGGGAAACCAAGAAAACCATGGGATTAAATCATTGCCCAAGCCATCCTCTCTGATGATGATTTTTAAGACTCGCAAACTGGCTTTGCTTTGTGATGGGTTATGTAGCAGTTGAGGAGTTATGAATTAAATTTGGTAGGAAGAGAATGAGGAAGGGAAAGTTGATGAGACTTGGTTAGAGTCAGAAAAACAGGCGTGAGGGGCAGACAGGTTCAGAAACCTAGTGCAGGGGAGACTAGTAAAGTGGCATGTTAAAGGGAGCTCTGTCAGCTGAGTCTCTGTTTGGCCATAATTCTGCTAGGAGTTATGTTCAAAAACACTGACACATTATGGACAGATCTTTCCGTGTGTCAAGGAAAAAGCACCTTCACAAATAAATTTAAAACAAATCTACAAGCTGGTTTAAGTTCTTTCCAGCATCTCTGCTGCTACATGATGAGGCGGTTTTTATGGCTTACTGGAGGGGAAAATCACATTATAATCGTCTTTTTCAGGAGCCGTACGTAAGACTAGAAATAGAACCACAATGGAGAATTTTGTCAATCACGCTGAACACTATGTTCCACCACACATCAGCTGAATTGCACCACCCGGCAGTGGTGGCAGAATCGTGCTGGGAATGCTTTGCCATGTAAAGCTGGATCCACACAGGAAGCAATTCATAGCAATGTGCTGACCAGAGAACATAGAAAGTCAATGGCATTCAGCAACTTCACATGACTACAGCTGAAAAAAATCCCCAAACAAACAAACAAACAAAATGCTGGTGATATGAAGTGGGCAGGTTCACAATTTTTCATCTTGAGATAAAAAAAAGAGCAAATGGTCAAACTGACCTCTATAATAATGTAGGTGCCTTACCTTACAATGTAAAGTGACCTGAAATGACTGCTGAATAAAATTTAACTGGCTAACTGAATTAGCTAACTAGGGTGGCACAGTGGTACTGGGGTTAGTGCTATTGCACAATTGATGGACAAGCAGTTCCCTGGCCAGTTGAAGCCACTTCCCTGATTATTCCATGATAAATTAAGCAGATAAACAATCTAGAGTTGACTCCAAGTGTTGGACTTGAATTTGATGTCTTTTAAGTGCAACTCTCAATATGAAGTCTGCAGAGATATCGATGCAAGTGAAGGAGGTCTTTGTTAGTATGAAAAATCTAAATAAACCTGTCATAGAAACAGCAAAAACTTTTGGACTGACCAAATCAACAATCTGGTTAAAGAGAAGGAATGCACCGACCAGCTCAGCAACACCAAAAGGCCCGAAAGACCACAGAGGATGGATTATCACAGATTTTTTCATTGGTTTAGAAAAACCCCTTCACAATGTCTAACCAAGTCAAGAACAGTGTGGCACATCATTATCAAAGGCTACACTCAGGAGACACCTTCAGGAATGTAAATATAGAAGGTTTACAACAGCCCCACTGCAGCACTCAATTTGATGAGCACTTAAGAATGAAGGTGATTTTTGTGATCAACCAAAAGAAAACCAAAAGATATTCAACATGTATTTCTTTTCTCTGTTGGTGGACTCTTTCCATGTAGTGACAGAATCGTGCAATCTTGCCACCTTACTGTGGAGCTTTGCCCTGTTTGTCACAGGTAAAAACACAGTAACTGAAAATAAACATCATGCTTGATTTGATGTAGCGGAACAGAAAATATGGCTGAAAATCAAGAGCATTAGTGTCATTCAGGGGGTAAAGCCTCATTCCTGGAAGCATGCGAGTTCTGCCAGTGGTGACGCAACATGAGCTCAACAGAGAATACCAGCAGTTGGTTTGTAACAGACAACTCAAAACTACTCTGAAAATTAAGACATTCAGGGCTGCAGCTGCAGTGGCGCTCATCCTCACATTTGTCTTCACTCAGGAGAGCTCAGCCTTTCCATTCCTTGAAGTAAGATTACATTACATTAGAGTGTTTTGTCGCAATGCTAAAGGGGAAACAAAAAGGTTCAGCGGTGGGAGCAGGTTGGCAGTCCGTTGGTAGCGTCTGACTGCCCGGCTACCTGCAGAGAGCATCTGTTGTCAGATGGGGGCAGTGTCAAAAATAAGTGGTGCAACCATTCTGTGGGCTACTCTTGCTTGTCCATCAGCCAGCCACAGATAAGAGAGAAGTTAAAGCATGCAAAGAACTAAAGTTTGTTAACAATGAACAACAAAAGCTGTCCACTGCAGCCACTGTCTGTACTTTTCATACTGTACTCTTTGATGTTTTTTTTTTTTTTTCCTGGTGAACTCAGCTGTCGCTACCTTCCCTGTTCCAGCCCACCTGTCGACCAATTAAGATCTGGCCGACACACCGCATCATCCACATTGAGCGGTGTACAGTTGGGATTTTGGAGGACTGCACAGGAGCATGTTTGCATTGGTTGAAAACCATCCTCTGTAGCCCCTCTGCAGACAAATACCTACACAAACAGACACAACTACGGTACCGTAAAGATGTTATGTATGTCCAAAACTGTTTGACAGGTGCATGAGGAGGAGACAGTGATAACAGTGTAATAACTGTGGTAGGTCAGCTTGTTGAGGAATTTTTATAGCAAGAGTGTAGAGCAGCTATGCAATAGGTGATCTCACGCTGTGTGGCCTTTGCTGAGATGTAATGGATACATATTTTTTTACTTCATGTGTAGAACTGAGGGCTCCGTCCACAGAAATAATTTAATTTAAAGGTTGTGGTTTGATTTGATTTAGTTGCAGACTGTGCAGCCAAAAAATCAAGAAATTCTCATTTCCCATAACCATTCACAGCAATTTGCAAGCCCCCTCCTGGAGGCAGGTACATGCTGCCAGCAATGAGGCAACAGTGACCCAACTGAATGTAAATACTGTATCAGCACACTCAGGAGAGGAACTAGAGCACATAGAAAAAATGTCTCTGCTTTATTCTATAAAACATTGTATGTTTTCTAAGATTTATCTATTTTTTGGCCAGTTTGCCATTTTAGTTGTGTTTCTGGTGGATTTGGTAATGTAACATCCATCAGTCTTGGTTATGTTACATGGATCCATGTAACATATTCCTGCATTGATCACATTGAGCTGGTGAATTTATAACCCCAAAAACCTTTTTTTTTAAACAACTTTTTTTTTGGTTGTTTTGCTCAAACCATGCCCATGATAGATGAATACTTTTATCAAATATAGTATCCAGTCTTGGGATACAAATCCCAAATTATGATGCAATTATTATTATAATTTTTGTTTGGTTTTTTTTGTGTGTTTCAGAAGGGTGGCTGAGCAGTCTTTTTTTTTTTTGCTTTTTTATTTTGAAGACCATCATGCAATCAGCAGTTTACATGCTCATTTTACATCAAAAAGCTAGTCACCCAAAGTACATAAAACATGTAAAATGTGAGTTTGGAAAAATATGTGGAGTCTTCATGAATTCAGCGATTTGTTCAGATTATTATTAATAGTGGTTTCTAGTGTCAGCACAAGTATGTAACCTTTTAGGTGTGAGTATACCACGATGCAGTGATCGCTAAAATGAATAGTTTACTTTTAAGCATTTACATTCTTTCATACTACTCACATTTAACTCAGTGTTTCTCAAACTGTGGGGTGCGACCATCGGAATAATTCTCAGGACGGAACAAGGAATCGTTAGCAGGTAATTAAAGCTATCCTTGGTCTCATGTCCAAATTCTAGCTCTGGTAAATTAGAGACAGTAAAGACACAATTTTGTTTTAGTAAAAATTGAAATTAATTGTGTAAAAAAAAAAATGTAGGTAGCACTTCATTATGTGGCTGTTTCAACAGTATATTCAATAAAGGTTTAAAGGTTAAGTTAAGCCCCCTTTATCAAAAATATTTCATCATTTGTGGACACAGATGGCACTTTTTGTCACACAGGTCAGAAGGTTTTTCAGTAAATCTGAAGTCAGGGATTTTAGTTATTGCCAAACCTGCAGTATTTGTTAAGATTGCAGTCATTATAATACGATGCCAGTGTACAGAGTCCACAGTTAAGCATTAGATCATTTTCACAGACATGACAGACAAAAAAAAAAACAAAAAAACAACAACACTGGATTAGAGCATTCAGAAATTCCAAATTTACCAATCTTTCGAAATTTCCCATCCATATTCCCAGCAGCCCATGATAGTCCATTCCTAGTCACGTATGCTGACAGTTATGAGGAGCAACAGCCTGAGGGAATATAAATACTGGCACATTTTGTACGCTAAGCCATTGGATAAGAAGGTCTTGACAAGCTGACAACAGGAGCCGCCAAAAGATCAGAAAAGAGCAAGAAACCTAAGCTAAAGCCTCTAAAGATGAAGACATTGACTGCTGCAGTTACGGTGGCCATTGTGGTCACATTCATGTGTATTCTGAAGAGCTCTGCAGTCCCTGTTGTTGAAGTAAGAAATTAACCTGAACACTTATTAATAACTGTCTTGTGTAAAAATGCTTCTCTTTGTTTCTCACTGTAAACATGACAACTCATTAACAGGAGCTAATGAGCATCGACGTTCCAGCTGCAGCACCTGAAGAGATATCAGTGGACTCGTGGAAGGTAGGCAGCGTTACCTGAATGAATGATTGGGCTAATTTAAAAGTGCCCTGATGCACAACAGAAAATAAACAAGAATGAGTAATAAGGCTGTGGATGAACATCGGGCTCATGTTTCTTGTCTTTATTCATAGATGCTGCGTAATGGAAGGCAGAAGCGTGGCCTCTATTGTGGCAAGTGCTGTGATGGCAAAGTCTGCCGGAGGTGCTGCTATGCCTAAATTGGGTTTTTGCTCCTTCATCAATTGACCACTTTGAAATGTTAAAACAACTGCAGCTGTTCTGTTCACAAATGTGTAACATACAAATAGTTTGCAAAATAAATGCATAAACAATAAAATTTAGTATCACTACAATGTGCATAAAATGTGCCTTTTTTATATAAGTACAATTTTTTATTTTTTTTTGCCACAACATTTAAAAAAAAATGTAACTCAATAATAAAAGTCTAGCCTGGGGACCACCAACCTATTGTTCCAAAAATGCTAGCTTTTCCACTACAGTCTCCCTCTCTCTTACTATATATATATATACACTGCTCAAAAAAATAAAGGGAACACTCAAATAACACATCCTAGATCTGAATGAATGAAATATTCTTATTGAATACTTTGTTCTGTACAAAGTTGAATGTGCTGACAACAAAATCACACAAAAATCATCAATGGAAATCAAATTTATTAACCAATGGAGGCCTGGATTTGGAGTCACACATAAAATGAAAGTGGAAAAACACACTACAGGCTGATCCAACTTTGATGTAATGTCCTTAAAACAAGTCAAAATGAGGCTCAGTATTGTGTGTGGCCTCCACGTGCCTGTATGACCTCCCTACAACACCTGGGCATGCTCCTGATGAGGTGGCGGATGGTCTCCTGAGGGATCTCCTCCCAGACCTGGACTAAAGCATCCGCCAACTCCTGGACAGTCTGTGGTGCAACGTGACGTTGGTGGATGGAGTGAGACATGATGTCCCAGATGTGCTCAATCGGATTCAGGTCTGGGGAACGGGTGGGCCAGTCCATAGCGTCAATGCCTTCATCTTGCAGGAACTGCTGACACACTACAGCCACATGAGGTCTAGCATTGTCCTGCATTAGGAGCAACCCAGGGCTAACTGCACTAGCATATGGTCTCACAAGGGGTCTGAGGATCTCATCTCGGTACCTAATGGCAGTCATGCTGTGCCACTCCACACCATTACTGACCCACTGCCAAACCGGTCATGCTGAAGAATGTTGCAGGCAGCAGATCGCTCTCCACGGCATCTCCAGACTCTATCATGTCTGTCACATGTGCTCAGTGTGAACCTGCTTTCATCTGTGAAGAGCACAGGGCGCCAGTGGCAAATTTGCCAATCCTGGTGTTCTCTGGCAAATGCCAAGCGGCCTGCACGGTGTTGGGCTGTGAGCTCAACCCCCATCTGTGGATGTCTGGCCCTCATACCATACTCATGGAGTCGGTTTCTAACCGTTTGTGCAGACACATGCACATTTGTGGCCTGCTGGAGGTCATTTTGCAGGGCTCTGGCAGTGCTCCTCCTGTTCCTCCTTGCACAAAAGGCAGAGGTAGCGGTCCTGCTGCTAGGTTGTTGCCCTCCTACGGCCTCCTCCATGTCTCCTGGTGTACTGGCCTGTCTCCTGGTAGCGCCTCCAGCCTCTGGACACTACGTTGACAGACACAGCAAACCTTCTTGCCACAGCTCGCATTGATGTGCCATCCTGGATGAGCTGCACTAACTGAGCCACTTGTGTGGGGTTGTAGAGTCCGTCTCATGCTACCACGAGTGTGAAAGCACCACCAACATTCAAAAGTGACCAAAACATCAGCCAGAAAGCATAGGTACTGAGGAAGTGGTCTGTGGTCCCCACCTGCAGAACCACTCCTTTATTGAGTATCTTGCTATTTGCCAATAATTTCCACCTGTTGTCTATTCCATTTGCACAACAGCATGTGAAACTGATTGTCAATCAGTGTTGCTTCCTAAGTGGACAGTTTGATTTCACAGAAGTTTGATTTACTTGGAATACATTGTGTTGTTTAAGTGTTTCCTTTATTTTTTTGAGCAGTGTGTATATATATGACCAAATCAGAGATAGTCCAGCAGAAAATGATCTAAAAAATGGATGATTTGAGATAGAATGACCCCAATCATACTTTATCAATACTTGTTAAGAAGGTCAAGGATAGAAACATACACACATACATGCAGTCACATAGAAGGATTTGTGGATTTATTAGAGATGTGTTTCACCACATAAATAACTGGATTCATATTAGCCATGTTCTATGTTACAGTTTCAAACTTATGTGGCAGAAGACCAGAAAAGCTGGCCAAAGACAGACTGAGAATCCAGGCTATGCACAAAAACTGCCAAGCACTGGCAATCACGAACTGGACATTCCAGTATTTCCATTGTTTGTTATCTTATCTACACTGTCTGAAAATATCTATCAGACCTTTGACTGAATAATGTAGTTTATTGAACAGTTTATGATTCATAAACTTCAAATAAAAAACCTTTCCCCTGGCCATCCTTTAACAAAGCTAAATCTTATCTATTTGCATCATTACTAAACCACAATAAACCACAATAATTCAAAGTGTGGACACAGTTTGACATCTTCAAAATTATAATAAAGATATTAACATGAAAATAAAGACAGATAAATGAAATATTTTGGAATTTTATTAAAAAAGTAACAAATCTCTTTTTTTTAAACTTTAGACTGGTTTCACATATCAAGACAGAATAATAAGACAGCAGATATAAAAATGTCTGAAGTAAAAGGGCTCGATACCCGGCTATGCTGAATAAATGACATGATAATCCAAATGGGAGTTTTTTTTTGAACAAGTGTCAGAAATATATATGGCTGGTAAAGCAATGACACGGCAGAGGTTTCAAGGTAAGTTGTGCATTTATACATAGTACTGTTTGTTGTTTCTGAGACAAGCACAGAGGTCAGAAGGCCCTTCAGTAAATGTGACATAAGTCTGGGATGCCAGTTATTGCAAAAGATGCAGTATTTGTTAGGACTGCAGTGAAACAGATACAGCAACAATGTAGAGAGTGCACAGTGAATTATTTGATGCTTACATAATCCTTTGTAATGGTATGTCATGGGTCATTTACAATGATAGATCCATTCATGCCACATTATTGAATTTATTTTAAAATTAAAATGTTTTGAATCAAAGCTTTTGAAAAGCCACTTGTCATTTTCTCCTGGCATGTTAAAATGTACTTAGACAAGACAGAAAAAAGTACATGATTGAACAGGCACTATTAATGGTATGTAAACTTTTGCAGATGTTTCTGGCTTTGGCTATGTTGTAGTCTATGATCTTTATGCAACTGTTTCATCCAAATACTTAGAAGGGCACAGTATGCAAATATTTTCAGTCTATAATAGAATTACTAACTTTATTACAGTAATATTATGCTTAAACCTATTTTGCTTATATGACTGCAAAGATTATTGCCTTGTTACTATAATTGGTAAATCAATACTGTGTTGACTGCAGGCCCAATTAGGTCAATAAATAATAATAAACCAATTAACCAACCACTTAGGTTTAAAAAAAGCAATTTAGGCCCTCTCCTGGTGGAAATCATAATGAAAGCAGCGTGCATGCAGCCTTATAAACATACAGTGGTATGAAAAAGTTTGGGCACCCCTGATAATTTTCATGATTTTCCTTTTTAAATCATTGGTTGTTTGGATCAGCAATTTCAGTTAAATATATCATATAGCAGATGAACACAGTGATATCTGAGAAGTGAACTGAAGTTTATAGGATTTACAGAAAGTGTGCAGTAATTATTTAAACAAAATTAGGCAGGTGCATAAGTTTGGGCACCCCAACAGAAAAATTAAATCAATATTTAGTAGATCCTCTTTTTGCAGAAATAACAGCATCTGAACGCTTTCCATAGCTTCTCCAGTTCAGTCAGGTTTGATGGTTTCCGAGCATGGACAGCCCGCTTTAAATCACACCACAGATTTTCAATAATATTCAGGTCTGAGGACTGAGATGGCCGTTCCAGAACGTTGTACTTGTTCCTCTGCATGAATGCCTTAGTAGATTTTGAGCAGTGTTTAGGGTCATTGTCTTGTTGAAGTATCCAGCCCCGGCTCAACGTCAACTTTGTCACTGATTCTTGAACATTGTTCTCAAGAATCTGCTGATATTGACTGGAATCCATGCGACCCTCAACTTTAACAAGATTCCCTGTACCTGCACTGGCCACGCAGCCCCACAGGATGATGGAACTGCCACCACATTTTACTGTGGGCACCAAGTGTTTGTTATGGAATGCTGTGTTCTTTTCCTGCCATGCATACCGCCCATTGTTATGTCCAAATAACCCAGGTTTAGTTTCATCAGTCCACAGCACCTTATTCCAAAATGAAGCTGGCTTGTCCAAATGTGCTCTAGCATACCTCACGCGACTCTGTGGTGTGTGCACAGAAAAGGCTTCTTCTGCATTACTGTCCCATACAGCCTCCCCTTGTGCAAAGTGCGCTGAATAGTTGGACGATGCACAGTGACACCATCTGCAGCAAGATGAAGTTGTAGGTCTTTGGAGCTGCTCTGTGGGTTGACTATGACTGTTCTCACCATCCTTCTCCTCTGCCTATCTGAGAGTTTTCTTGGCCTGCCACTTTGGGCCTTAACTAGAACTGTTCCTGTGGTCTTCCATTTCCTCACGATGTTCCTCACAGTGGAAACTGACAACTGAAATCTCTGAGAGAGCTTTTTGGATCCTTCCCCTAAACCATGATGTTGAACAATCTTTGTTTTCAGCTCATTTGAGAGTTGTTTTGAGGCTCCCATGTTGCCGCTCTTCAGAGAAGATGCAAAGAGGAGAAACACTTGCAGCTGGCCATCTTAAACATTTCTCATAATTGGATGTAGGGCAAGGGTCAATGAGCTTACAAAACAAATTTTGTGTTCCAATAATCAGTGCAAAAGGTATTCAAATCAATAAAATGACAAGGGTGCCCAAACTTATGCACCTGCCTAATTTTATTTAACTAATTATTGCACACTTTCTGTAAATCCTATAGACTTCATTTTACTTCTCAAATATCACTGTGTTCATCTGCTATATGATATATTTAACTGAAATTGCTAATCCGGGTGCCCAAACCTTTTCATACCACTGGAGTCTCATAAGTACAAAATTGAGTATTGTCACTCAAATAAATCACCAGATCTCACTGAAAGATACACTAATTCATTTGTTTGTTTGTTTTTATTACTTATCTAGCACCAGTAGCACAATAAACAGAAAATTAGATCAAACTGAAACAATCCCGTCTCGTCACAGCTGATGAAAATACTAAGGAAGGCTATTATTTTTTCTGCATAAGAGGTCTGCATGAGCTGTATAAACCTGGCACAATGACTTTCTTTAACATCTATTTGCTTAGAAGTCTGTGGTCCTACAGAAAATGCCAATTTTTCATGATTCACAATACTTTGACTCTAATAATACTGTCTTTCAGACTTTGCCATCTCTAAGACACATGCGCAGCCGGCAGATCTTTGGCACTCTAGCTGTCAGTTTGTTAAGATCATCTGAAGAAATTCTACCTCATTCATCCTGAAGCAGCTCTGATAAGTTGGACAGGTTTGATTGACATGTTTTGGTACCTCATCATCAACAGCTCAAGCGGGACAAGATCCAGTTTCACACAGTAGCAGAATGTTAACTGAACACTTCTTTAAACATTTCTTGTATTTAATTTTTTTCTGTGATGTCACACCATTATACTACTGTATACCATTATGCTTTCGGACAAAATAAGGCTTTCTTCTGCTGCCTTAAAGTTATTTTATTTCTCTTTATCCAAAATTAATCATATTTTTAAACAGGTGCACCAATGAATATCTACCCTCTTTTTTATTTATTTATTTTTTTAGAGCTGCTAGCAAAGCAGAGACATGGCACATGGTGCAAATAGGTTGTCTGTTGTCAGTCATTTGAACTGGCACTGGAAGTAAGTTTAATTTAGATTAATATAACATTGCCACCCTTTCCAAACTTTTAGGGCCTAGCCACTACAGTCCTAGGAAACTGAATACAGTTAGCCATAATCTAGATTGACTGATTGCTTAACTAGTAAACGTTAATCAGATATCATTTTTGCTTTGAGAATGCTAAATTTCTTGTCCTTCACTTCCCAAGCAGTAGCAACATGGACTCATCTATTTGTACTTAGTACACTGTAGTTCTGGAACCAGTGCATAGGGAGGGATTCTCTAAAAGACATAACCTATATTTAACCAGTCAATCAATAACAGTCAGTCATGTCAGCACTCTAACATTCACTTAACTTATTGTGGTCTGACCCGTCTGACACACAGGAATAATAAACACCAGCTGTAAAGGTTGCATTAGTTATGGTCTTGATAGGCACTTGAATTCTGTCTGACTTCTTACAAATACAGAGCATTCATCAAAGTATTTTACTTATCAGATGGAACAAATTAGAAGTTTGGCATTAAGTCAAAGAATACAACACACTTTAGTAAGCTGATGGCGTTCTTCCATAAATAACCAAGAAACTAATTTGACCATTCAAAGAAAAGTTTCTTTTCTTTTTTCTTCTTCTTCTTCTTCTTCTGCTTTTTTTTTTTTATAAAGGCTATTTTCACAGTCTCGACAGTTGCATTTTTTTTATATTGTGGCTTTAAATCACAGTTGGAATTTGGGAAACCTCATGGCATAATCACTCTGACTGGTAAAGATGTCCCAGCAAACGTGGCTGAAACCTTGATATCACCTCGTCAAAGCTGGTTACAGTATGACTGCAAAAACCGAGCCGCAGACAGACAGATGTGGACGTTTCTACAAAAAAATATAAGTCTAGTCAGACCACTTCTTACAAAGTCAGAAGTCTAGATCAGGGTACTGCAATGAGGAAATAATGCATCTGTCTTTGTATTTTTCAAACAGTGACAATAGACAATCGGGTTCGTCTATTGTTGTGAACACAGCATCTTCTTCGTGTACACAAAGTTTAATTAAAAATGTTTTGTTGGTTTGTATTCTAATCAAGATAACAGAAAACAATTTTTGAACAGAAATGTTCTCTTGCTACTAAGAAAAACATCCAGGCAATGGATTGGCATCGGCCCTAGTCAAACAACAGATAAGACACCAACTCATTCATTCGGGGTCTAGCTGATCTGTCTGCAAAAACATTAGTTGCACATAGAACTTGAATCAGGTTGTGTGCTGCCAGGTCGTGCTGACAGATGGTTTGAAATTATATTTAGTGTGCAGACTGTGTATGTAGACCACATTTCATAGACAATTTGGAGACTTTGGTAACATAAGACCAACACAAAACTTACAGATGGATGTATTCCAATAATTCACAATAAGGTGAGGGTCACATGAAATTATGGGAGATTCCTGTGCGAAACAGGACGCCCTCAGGAGATGGTCTTAAAACACAGGGTAAACCCTGGAAAAATAGCAGTGGACTTAAAACCTTTTATTTTGCTAAACTTTATAGTTAGGGCTCAATCAGGTGGCTCTGAACTATTTCTTAATTATGCTGCTATACACCCAGCCTACTTGGACACTTCCCACGATCATGTTAGCCTTTTGTTGGTTAGCTAATGTTATCTCAGCAAAAACTGGTAGAAAAAATAGTGTTTTGTGGCCAAGTGATTTTAGCTAGCAACATTACATTAGTGTCCCATAACAAAACAAAAAAACTGGTCTCATTAACCACAAAAACACAGATATAAATGTAATCTTTAATGTGTCAAATGTTGATATTTATTCACCATTTGATATGAAGCATTACTTATTTTTAGAACAGATAACATACTTTATGTGGGTTTATGGAAAATGTTGTAAGTTAAAGTTATTATTAAAAAATGACCCTGCTGTCGTCTGACTGCTACCATCAGCAGGAATAAAGTCATAGAGCTGGTGTATAGATGCCACAGGAGTCCTCAGCAGTAAGAAGAAAAATCTTCAAGCAAAACACTGAAAGTGATTCAGTAACATAGACGTGGTCAGTGTGCTACAGATGAACGGTGCCCAGAGTTGGTTGTTCTACAGCAACCACCATACTGTAGCTAATATTACGCACTTGAATTGGGAGAGTTAAGAAAACAGAATTCAAATGACTGCAGTCTGCAATCTGCTACCATCTAGTGGTGAGATTTTACAGACTGTACCTTTAAATGTTAGCAAAATAAGTAACTTTTAAGACATTTTGCCATCCCGAGATAGGACGTTTTTGTCAAATGATTAGGTTTCTTTATCATTTGACAAATGACCCTCCGGATGGGCTGGAGGAGGTGGCTGGGGAGAGGGAAGCTTGGGCTTCTCTGCTTAGGCTTCTGCCCCCGTGACCCGGCCCCGGATAAGCGGAAGAAAATGGATGGATGGATTAGGTTTCTGTAGAAAGCCGGTCTTCCTGTAGGTGAACGAAGCGTGCTAAATGATGCAGTTTGTGTTCAGAGACTGAGTTCTCGTATGTGTACAGTCGGGAAAAAACTTTAACATTGGATCATTTTTCTCAATTAAAATACAGCAAATTATTTTCTCATTCGCTTCTGTATCTACTCCTAGGACTTACCAAAGTTTAATGATGATTTAGGTGTATTTATGCAGAACCATTGGAAACTGCAAAGCACCTCTGTAGTCGTCCATGAGTAAGAGAGGAACACAAAGTATTCAAGGTGTTGCACTGAAAGATAAACACTCACTTAATGGCTGGGTGGATCAGTAAATACACCACACAAATTTACATTCAGCTGTGTTGATGACAGATTAATTGCTTTAAACTAAACACTCCCTGGCAATTGTTTTTTTGGGTGAAATTTTATCACATAATTGTTGAGTGTGTAAAAGAGTTGTCCTGCTCTGACGTCTCAGCTCTCCTGCAGATATAAGAACTGACTCTGGGGGACTCGAACAGACTTTTTCTCCATCTTCAGTGGAACCAAATTGCTGCTTCTCTTGTAAAGTGTGTTCACTTCAACCTGCAGGTGAGTTCACACAGATAGGTCTTTGACAACTCACGCAGCGGCTAGGTAGTTTTTATCTTAATTGAGTGGTACATAAATAAATACCAATAACACTTTGACTAATACACAGTATATAATAAAACATGAACTAATCAATGGAATTGCCTGTAACATGTTACTTATAATCATCTGGAAGAGTCCCCCATACCCGCCCAAAAAAAGGTAACAGAGCATAAAGCAAAAATACATATCACCAAACTACTAATTTTTTATTGTGTGCAACAATTTCTAATGAACTTCAACCAGGTACTGCTTTAAAAAAGTACAGGAATATTGATAAAATCAAATTAATTAATACATAAAATAAAAATGATAAGCCATATACTAATATCTGTTTCACACATGTAGCACATTGTATAAAAAAGTGTTTAAAAATGATGCAGTCTGCATTAACGATGAATAAGTTCAAGAAAACCATTAAGTTTGAATGTGACTGTAATGTTATCACAGCAGATATATGAACATCATAAAGGGTGAAACGGATGTTATTTATTAATTTTTAATTCTTTCTATATTACATATTTAATGCTGATCACTCTGGTAGACAGCAGAATGAAATTATACCATCCCGTTAGGTCATTGCACGACCTCCTGTACACCATCTCTGAAAGATGAACGCTTTCAGAGCAAAACACTGCAGAGTTTCAGTGCACCACTGATGTAAGCCTGATCATGAAATCCTTTAATGTAACTGAAGAGGCACCATTGGACCAAATACAAGCACTTTGTTCCACAGTCAACCTTCACAAAGGAGCTGACAGGAATCACAGAGAGAGTCAAAGTCTGACCAACTTAAACCACTCTAACCTCCTGAAGATGAAGACATTCAGCGTTGCAGCTGCAGTGGCCACTGCACTCCTCTTTACTTGTATTCAGCAGAGTTCTGGCGCATTTGCTGAGGTAACAGACTGCCTAAAACTCCTGAATGAGTTGCCGAGATACTAACATCTGGTTTTCTTTAAACAGCCACAAGAGCTAGAGGCGGCAACAAGCAACAACAGTCCAGTGGCTGAACATCAGGAGATGTTAGCTGCCTGACAGATTGTGTGTTCTACTCAATGAATTAAGACAATGGCTATAAAATCATTTAAATACAAGTGGGTTTGTTTAACACATTTCCCCAATACTGACTCCACAGGAGAAAAGAGAAAAAAAAAAGATATAAAAGGATAGTATTGCAAGAGGGGAACATGATGTATTCAAAGTGTCACACTGACAACAGGCTAACATTTTGTTCTTGTCTTTCACAAAGATGTATCACACACACTTTTGCTGAAGCTGTTGGACTTCTGTGGCCGGTTTCCCGTTCATGGATTAAGCATGGTCCTAGACTAAAAGGAAAAATTCAATGAAGACCACAATAGGAAAAAATATTTAGTCCAGGATTAGACTTAATCCCTGTACGGGAAACTGGGCCCTGGTGTCTGTGGAGTGTGCTGCAAATTCTGAGAATCTCTGAGATTCCCGCAATAACTAAACCACTGTCACACCTCCATGGCACGCTGGGACATTTGGCTAAAACACGGCCATTGTGGCTGCCTTAGAACCAGGTCAAGTATGCTCCACAATTTATCATATCATTAGGCACTACGCTTAATGAACACATACAGTCAAGTGAGCCAGACCAGTACAGCTAATGCTAATTGCAATGAACTTGATTTAATTGTCAGTAAAGGTTCTCTCAAAGCCATAATAGCTATCAAGCTGTGACAGCCACTGATCCAAAAGTCCCCAGTGCTACACTTACCCTGGAAAAAGTAGATCAGATGAACAGCTGTGAAGAAGGCAAAACAAGGCACACACGCATACACAAACACGCAAGCGCACATACAGAGATTCCTGGGTCTGTTAGTGAGGTGTTTCACTGCTTAAATAAATTGCTTCACATACAGTAGGTGAGCAGAACCAAAAGGCAGGAAGTTTTAAAAAATCTGAAGTGAAACTCAGACCATTACACACCATTACACAGCTACGCTCAGTTAAAGGACATGATGGTCCAAATTAGAGCTAAAATGAACAAAGGCAACAATAATATGACATTAATAGTGAGTAATTTAAACAATAACTCATGTTATTGATTCATGTTCAATTGTATCACAGCTATCATACAACTGTAGCAGCGTTACCTATCCAGCTTATTAACAAACTAATTTTGTGTGTTACGCATGCTTCTCGTTATGACTCGGACTCAGTAAATATTTTATTCATTCACTGGGCTGTGCTTTCATTTTTTTTTAGTGTTTGAGGACACAACTGTGGTGAACACAGCAGACACTGAAAGTTTACAGTGCCTTCCTTCCAAGTTGAGAGCAGGTCGTGTCAGTGTGAGTGAGGGAAAGACGGCCCAATTGAGCCCCTCCATTGACAAATTTTAGAAAGGAAAGACAGCAACCCAGAGAAGGGTTGTAAGTCTTCCTTTGTTGCTTCACATACAATAATTGTAAATGTTACATCCAATATGGTTCCATCAGGCACTTACTACTGTCGGACTTCAACAAACACTCGTTAAAAAAAAACATATTCATGGAAATCACTGCTTCAAGAAACAAAGCTCAGCCAAAATAGCATCCACAACACAACTCACAGCTTTCATGCTGTGCATTCAGTATTACAGGTGTTGTGAAACGGCTGTGTCGCAAGCAGGATTAGGACCCCAGTGCAGTACTCTGGAGACAGCACTTACTTAAACTCTGCTTTATTTGCTGGTAACTGCAGGAGCATACAAAAGACGTGCAGAGCAGGGCAGCAACAAAACAAACTGGAAACTGGGACTCCAAGGAAAACTACAGAACAAGAAGAGGGAATGATGCGACAAAGGATGAGGAGAGACTGAGACAATAAATACACACAGTACTGAGGGAAGAGGAAACACGTTGGAGCAAAGCTGAGACATATTGTGGAAAACAGGACAAAGGAAGTAGAACTAAATAGAAAACACGAGAGACGAGAGGCTATTAAAATAAGACAGTAAGTAACTAACAAGGACATGTTAGATGGAGACTTAACAGGAACTGAAACTACTGGAATAAACACAATTATTACAGACACAAGACAGCAAAGGAAGGTGAAACAAAACTAAAGAAACCTGAAAAACCAACAAGCTATAACCAAGAACAGAACTCAGGTAATTGAAACTGAGAAGACCTGAGAATAAACATACAAAACACAGAGAAAACTAAACAAGACACAGACAAAGGACTAAACACAGAGACGGAGACACAAGGGAGGCAGGAATACACAGGGAGCTAATAAACCAAAAGTAATCTACAAACAAAGGACTGCAGGCACAAATAGCAAAACAAATAAGAAACTAATCCCAGGCATCAGAAGATAATAAAACTCATAAGCATCAGGAATACAAACTCTCTCAACACAAAACCATAAACAAACTCAAAAACCTGAGTCCAAGACCCAGCATTGCATTGTAGAGCAAACAAACAACAAAATATGGATATTTTCACATTTCCAGTGTTGTGGAATTTCCCATTCTCACTGCTGCAAGACTGCTCCTGACAGTAGTCTCTGTACTGTGAGTGATGAGGTAACAGTGCACCAAATAAGGAGGCTGTGAGCAATGACAGTCCAGTTGCTGAAGACCAGGAGATATCAGCTGACTCATGGACGGTGTGCTGCATTCAGTAAATGAATTAAGACAGTTATTGTAAGGTCATTCAAATGCAAGGGGGTGTTTTTTGTTAAACTCGTGCCCTCATACTTTTGCATAAGAACAGAGAGAATAACTGACAGCTAAAGATAAGCACTCTGCTCTCCTCGTCTTGCACACAGGTATCGTATCACAGACAGAAGCGCGGCATCAAGTGTCGCTTTTGCTGCGGCCGCTGCACTGCTGGTGTCTGTGGGTTGTGCTGCAGATTCTGAGAATATCTACCTGAGATTCCCACAACGACAGCTAAATATAGATTGTTGTACCTGGAGTGATTAGACTACTTCAGACTGTATCCACATTTGTTCAAGTCTGAGAGCGTGTCTTCGTCTGGTCACCCTGCTGTAACAGTGAACTCGGTGATGTGACTGCATCATGCAGATGTTATGCTAAACATCTGGAACTACAGTGCGCTATGACAATAAACTTCAATGTCACTATATACTAAAATGTTAAAAAATATAGCAAGTTCTTATACTATACCACTTTATTCAAGATTTAGTTAAACAGGAAGAAGGAAGAAGGAGAAGACTTGAAATCCAAAATCTGAACCATTAATCCAAAATGTAAGTAAAGGTCATTAGCAGGTAATCAGCCAGAGTGGCAAACAATCCAAGTGAGGAGCAGAAAACAAGACAGTGAATCAAACCAAAGGTCATACACAACGAAACACAAGAAGATGACTAGAAATGCTGGAAAACAAGAGATATGGACAAGAAAACTTGAGTATTTAAACTCAGGTCTGTAGGTACATGTACACTGACGAACTCATGGACTAATTGGTTCTAACCTGCTTCTAGGTCTTTGGGGGTTTTTTTATATTGCTGGAATTGCAGATACTGGCACACAAACTGGAAAATTTATCAGAAATATTAGAAAAACTTAGCTGTAATGGCTACAGTTTATGATGGTTGATTGCAAAATAGTCTTTATATCCACAGTTGCATTTCATTAAAACTGATTTGAAGCGTTATGATTATTAATATTCTAGTTTCTAGTTTCTATTCTTTTAAGTGTAGTTGAAATTACCAATCACTGATCACCCTTATATAAAGTAGTTAAGTAAAAGTATTTGATGCCTTCTTGCACAAATCGCATGCACAACTTAGGTACTATAATACTTGAATTGGTGATAATAATATTGGCATTAGCATTTTTTTCTTAATTTAAGCTTTAATATTAAAATGTGTGTGTGTGTGTGTGTGTGTGTGGGGGGGGGGGGGGGGGGTATTTTGGAACCTTGGGAAGTCATGATAATGCAAAATTTATGTGCCACATAGTTTTATTAAAGTCTCTGGGAGCAATTTGGGCCTATACAATACCACTATCACTGTACAGTATTTAAAATGACTTAATTATGTGTGACTTCGATTTGTGAAACATGTCAGAACATCCACACTAGTAAAGTTATTGCAGGTACAAGGTCAGTATAAGAAGGCAGCGTGTCATAGTGCTCTGCTGTAAGCAACACAGGTAAAAAAGTTCATTCTAATTTGAAGTTTTAGGACTAAAATGATGGACAGCAAAAAACCCCTGAGAATTCCCAATTCCTCAGGAATTTCCACTTCCCAGGGTCACATAGCAATGTTAGGAAAGTAAGGAATGTTGCAAGCTTGTTCCTGAAAGTAGTCACATCAAGAGCTATGAGGGATGAGACAACAGGCGACCGAATCCATACAAATACCAGCACGTCTACAGACTTTTAACCATCAGACAGAAGGACTCACAGGTGCTCACAACAATCATCACGACCAGGAGACACAGTCAGACTTCAGCCCTCAAAGATTGGAAAACGTTCAGTGTTGCCGTTGCTGCTCACATTTATCTGTATATCCTACCATATCCTCAGATTCACTGCGCAGCAAAACTCAAAAGCAGCAATGGAGGAGGAGAGCAGCCAGAAAGTTTGAAATATGACTGTTTCTGTGACACAAAATAAACTTTTAAAATGTTTTCAGGTAGAATGTAAATGTGTAAACCTCAAATATCTCCTCGATTTATCAAGATAGCGCTTAATGGCCGTTCCATCTGCTCTACCAGCCAGCTCGCCTCACCAGCTGTCACCTGACCGGGCAGTCGAGGTTCACTATAATTCACTCAGATGATCTCTAATGGCTGATGTTTGGTTTATTTCAGTGTTTCATTTGTTTCTGAACAAATCAGTTTGGCTGAGATTAAAGTTAAGTTTCATAACTGGATAGTGTCATGTCCTGGGCCGTTGGCCCAGCGTTTTGTGTTAATTTATTTCCTGAGTTTGTCCTCCCTGTATGTTTGTCATGTTCCCAGTGTTGTGACTTGTCTGCGTGTTCCTTGGTTTATCACTTCCTGTTTTATTTTGCCAATGTGATTTCCTTGTGCTTTGTGTTTAGCTTTGCTTCCCCTGTGTAATTAGTTTCATTTGCCTCACCTGTTGTTCCCTGCTGTTTCCTCTTGCCCTGATTACCCATTGTGTATTTAAGCCCTCAGTTTTCATTTGTTCTCTGTCGCGTCGTTGATGTTTTGTGCCCGCATGTTCCTGTGTTCCCTGTGCCTGCCCTTCGTCTCCCTGTGCCTCCCTTCCAAGGTTTTTGTATTTGTGTTTCCCCGTTGAAATAAATCCCCTTTTAGTTATGTTTGCTTCTGGAGTCCTTCATGTGAGTCCTTCCTCGTCCGTTTCCTCCCCGGCCATGACAGAACGACGCGACCATTACAAAACCCCCTCCGGCTCCAATTTTTTCGACGGCACTCGTCTAGCGCTGGGGGGCCCGGCGTCTTTGAACAGTCCCCGTCATCGTCACTCACCTGCCTCCCCTTTCGCTGATCCCTCCCTTCCTCGGCAGCCGCGGAGGAGAGGGAGTTCCCGGCAGCAACGGCGGAAGGCACCCCGAGACCCGAGCGGTATAACGCCGCGGACCGCTTCACCACTTCACAACCCAATCCTCCGTTTCCGTGAGTAACACTGGCTTCAACGCTACTATGCCTGCGGACAATTATTCCCGTCACCCCCCTGCCTTTCCCCTCCCTGAGGTGGCAAAGCAGACCATTATCTGTTGGGTGGATTCACTGGTTATGGACCTTCTGGCTGACCCATGTGAGCAGGAACAGCAACAGCTCACGGCCCAGCTGCAAGGGCTAGTCGATGATTACCCTTGGTTATTTGGCTCTCTGCATGGGTTAGTGCAGGATTTCTTAACCTCCACCCTTCACCTACAGCAGTCCCCAGTGTCAGCTCATTCTCAGTCCCCAGTGTCAGCGCATTCTCAGTGCCCGGTGTCAGCTGTGTCTCAGTCTCCCCAGTCAGCTGTGCCTCAGGCTGCTTCCACGCAGTCAGCTCCTCTCCCTAGCTCACAGTCAGTCTCCCTCGCAGTCAGTCTCCTCGCAGTCAGTCTCCTCGCAGTCAGTCTCCTCGCAGTCAGTCTCCTCGCAGTCAGTCTCCTCGCAGTCAGTCTCCTCGCAGTCAGCTCTAACGCCCTTAGCTCCTTCTCTCTCTAGCTCGCAGTCTGCTCTTTCTGTCTCCCGGCCTGCTTCCACGCGGCCAGTTTTGACGTACTCAGGCCCCTCTAGCCTTCAGTAGGTTTCCCTAATGTCTGTTCACCCTAGCACTCTGTCAGTTCCTCCAGTGTCAGTTCCTCCAGTGTCAGCTCCTCCTCAGTCGCAGTGTTCCCAGTCAGCTGTAGCTCCAGCTCCTCCTCAGTCGCAGTGTTCCCAGTCAGCGGTAGCTCCAGCTCCTCCTCAGTCGCAGTGTTCCCAGTCAGCTGTAGCTCCAGCTCCTCCTCAGTCGCAGTGTTCCCAGTCAGCTGTAGCTCCAGCTCCTCCTCAGTCGCAGTCTCAGACCCCTCAGTTAGCTCCAGCTCCCTCTGCTCACCCTGCTCCCGCTCCCTTGGCTCCAGCTCCCCCTGCACCCGTACCTGTTCCGCGGGTGGGGGCAGCCACGGACGGGCTGACCTCTGCACCCGTACCTGTTCCGCGGGTGGGGGCAGCCACGGACGGGCTGACCTCTGCACCCGTACCTGTTCCGCGGGTGGGGGCAGCCACGGACGGGCTGACCTCTGCACCCGTTCCTGTTCCGCGGGTGGGGGCAGCCACGGACGGGCTGACCTCTGCACCCGTTCCTGTTCCGCGGGTGGGGGCAGCCACGGACGGGCTGACCTCTGCACCCGTTCCTGTTCCGCGGGTGGGGGCAGCCACGGACGGGCTGACCTCTGCACCCGTTCCTGTTCCGCGGGTGGGGGCAGCCACGGACGGGCTGACCTCTGCACCCGTTCCTGTTCCGCGGGTGGGGGCAGCCACGGACGGGCTGACCTCTGCACCCGTTCCTGTTCCGCGGGTGGGGGCAGCCACGGACGGGCTGACCTCTGCACCCGTTCCTGTTCCGCGGGTGGGGGCAACCAGGTCCAAGCCTTCGCATCGGTTTTCTGTGTTAGCTGCAGCAGCAGGGTCTCAGTCAGCTCTAGCTCCAGTCGCTCTCCCTCGCCTTCAGTCAGCTCCAGTAACTCTTCCTCGGTCCCCAGTGTCAGCTGTTTCAGTGCCCTCTCAGTCAGTTCCCTCAGCCCCTGTCTTAGTTCCTTCGGTTTTGGTCCCAGTTCCCTCAGCTCCTGCTCCTTCTGTAGCTCCAGTAGTGTCAGCTCCCTCTCAGGCCCCAGTGTCAGCGAGCTCTCGGTCTGTCTCCACGCAGCCAGATCTCCCTAGCTCTCGGTCTGTTTCCACGCAGCCAGATCTCCCTAGCTCTCGGTCTGTTTCCACGCAGCCAGATCTCCCTAGCTCTCGGTCTGTTTCCACGCAGCCAGATCTCCCTAGCTCTCGGTCTGTCTCCACGCAGCCAGATCTCCCTAGCTCTCGGTCTGTCTCCACGCAGCCAGATCTCCCTAGCTCTCGGTCTGTCTCCACGCAGCAGATCTCCCTAGCTCTCGGTCTGTTTCCACGCAGCCAGATCTCCCTAGCGCTCGGTCTGTTTCCACGCAGCCAGATCTCCCTAGCTCTCTGTCTGTTTCCATCCGGTCTGTTTCCACGCAGCCAGATCTCCCTAGCTCTCGGTCTGTTTCCACGCAGCCAGATCTCCCTAGCTCTCGGTCTGTTTCCACGCAGCCAGATCTCCCTAGCTCTCGGTCTGTTTCCACGCAGCCAGATCTCCCTAGCTCTCGGTCTGTTTCCACGCAGCCAGATCTCCCTAGCTCTCGGTCTGTTTCCACGCAGCCAGATCTCCCTAGCTCTCGGTCTGTTTCCACGCAGCCAGATCTCCCTAGCTCTCGGTCTGTTTCCACGCAGCCAGATCTCCCTAGCTCTCGGTTCTGTTTCCACGCAGCCAGATCTCGCTAGCTCACGGTCTGTTTCCACGCAGCCAGATCTCCCTAGCTCACGGTCTGCTTCCACGCAGCCAGATCTCCTAGCTCACAGCCCGCTTCTGGCTCCCGGCCTGCTTCCACGCAGCCAGTCGTCTCCCGGCCTGCTTCCACGCAGCCAGTCGTCTCCCGGCCTGCTTCCACGCAGCCAGTCGTCTCCCGGCCTGCTTCCACGCAGCCAGTCGTCTCCCGGCCTGCTTCCACGCAGCCAGTCGTCTCCCGGCCTGCTTCCACGCAGCCAGTCGTCTCCCGGCCTGCTTCCACGCAGCCAGTCGTCTCCCGGCCTGCTTCCACGCAGCCAGTCGTCTCCCGGCCTGCTTCCACGCAGCCAGTCGTCTCCCGGCCTGCTTCACGCAGCCAGTCGTCTCCCGGCCTGCTTCCACGCAGCCAGTTCGTCTCCCGGCCTGCTTCCACGCAGCCAGTCGTCTCCCGGCCTGCTTCCACGCAGCCAGTCGTCTCCCGGCCTGCTTCCACGCAGCAGTCGTCTCCCGGCCTGCTTCCACGCAGCCAGTCGTCTCCCGGCCTGCTTCCACGCAGCCAGTCGTCTCCCGGCCTGCTTCCACGCAGTCCCCTGCACCTCTGCTATTCCTCGAGCAGCCCCTGCTGCTCAATAAAGCAGCAGTGTGCCCTGTTCCGCGGTCCCAGCCTACGCATCCGGTGCCTCACTATGTAGGCCCCGTTCAGCCCATGGGCTCAGCTCACTCCAAGCCGATGGGGGTCTCCGCTCCGTCCGAGCACTCCGCGCCAGAGGGCCCCGCTCAGTCCGAGCCGATGGGGGTCTCCGCTCAGTCCGAGCGCTCCGCGCCAGAGGGTCCCGCTCAGTCCGAGCGCTCCGCGCCAGAGGGTCCCGCTCAGTCCGAGCCGATGGGGGTCTCCGCTCAGTCCGAGCCAGGGGGTCCCGCTCAGTCCGAGCACTCCGCGCCAGAGGGTCCCGCTCAGTCCGAGCCGATGGGGGTCTCCGCTCAGTCCGAGCCAGGGGGTCCCGCTCCAGTCCGAGCCGATGGGGGTCTCCGCTCAGTCCGAGCGCTCCGAGCCAGGGGGTCCCGCTCAGTCCGAGCCGGTGGGGGTCTCTGCTCAGTCCGAGCGCTCCACGTCACCCGAGGGTTCCCCACCAGAGCCCGGGGTCGCCCTTCTCCGCCGCCGCATGCCCCGCGGTCGGCCTCCAGTGTCTGCTCCCCGTCGCCGCCGCCGCACGCCCCGCGGTTGGCCTCCGGTGGACCCCTCCTCGTCGCCGCCACCCGCTGGGAGCGCGGTCGGCCTCCAGTGACTCCCCCTCGTCCTCGTCGCCGCCGCCGCTGGGAGCGCGGTCGGCCTCCAGTGATTCCTTCTCGTCCTCGTCGCCGCCCGCCGCTGGGAGCGCGGGCGGCCTCCAGTGATTCCTTCTCGTCCTCGTCGCCGCCGCCGCTGGGCGCGCGGTCGGCCTCCAGTGATTCCTTCTCGTCCTCGTCGCCGCCGCCGCTGGGAGCGCGGTCGGCCTCCAGTGATTCCTTCTCGTCCTCGTCGCCGCCGCCGCTGGGAGCGCGGTCGGCCTCCCTCGTTGGGATTTGCTTTGTGGCCCCTTGGCCTCTGCGGCCTCCTGAACTGTGTGTTTTGTTTTTGGATTCCCACTGACTCCCCTGAACTGTGGACTGTTTTTTCCCCTGCTGTTTTTTGTTTTTGTCATAGCTCCTGGACTGTTCCTTGTTTCGGCCCCCTGTTTTGGACATTGGAGCTCTCCGGCCTTGTGCCGTCGCTTTTTGTTTCATCCGGTTGTTTTTTTTTTTGCTTCTCGTCCCCGTGTTTTGTTCTTGTTTGGACTGTGTTGCCTCTGCTCTGCCTCATTTGATGCCCCCTGTTGGACTGTCTCCGGCCTTGTGCCGTCGCCTTTTGTTCTGGTCCTGTGTTTTTGTTTTCTTCCTGTCCGGGTTTGATTTGTTTTGTTCACGCCCTGTGATTTCTGTTTTGCTCCCTGTCTTGTTTTTGTTTCGGGCCCTCCCTCCTGGTCCCCCGCCTCCCGCCCTTGTCTGGTTTTGTTTTCTGGTTTTGGCCGTCGGGAGCCGGCCTTTGAGGGGGGGGTACTGTCATGTCCTGGGCCGTTGGCCCAGCGTTTTGTGTTAATTTATTTCCTGAGTTTGTCCTCCCTGTATGTTTGTCATGTTCCCAGTGTTGTGACTTGTCTGCGTGTTCCTTGGTTTATCACTTCCTGTTTTATTTTGCCAATGTGATTTCCTTGTGCTTTGTGTTTAGCTTTGCTTCCCCTGTGTAATTAGTTTCATTTGCCTCACCTGTTGTTCCCTGCTGTTTCCTCTTGCCCTGATTACCCATTGTGTATTTAAGCCCTCAGTTTTTCATTTGTTCTCTGTCGCGTCGTTGATGTTTTGTGCCCGCATGTTCCTGTGTTCCCTGTGCCTGCCCTTCGTCTCCCTGTGCCTCCCTTCCAAGGTTTTTTGTATTTGTGTTTCCCCGTTGAAATAAATCCCCTTTTTAGTTATGTTTGCTTCTGGAGTCCTTCATGTGAGTCCTTCCTCGTCCGTTTCCTCCCCGGCCATGACAGATAGTGAATGTCTTACTAGAGGTCTTCGTGGGATTCAAGGACCCGGCCTATATAGGCCTGAATTTGGACACAGCTTATGTTAATCTAAACAGAAGATTTCCCGGTTTGCCATGATAATCAATATGATAATGCAAAACCCACATGTATGGCACTATTCAGCATGCATGTGATGCACATTGCCAATCATTATTCCAAAATATAGTATTGTGTCTAAAAAAACAAAACACAAAAAATATATTTTCAACGTATTTTTATTTTTTATTCTTAACTGAAAGTGTCACATCACCAAGGGACTGACATCTGAATAGGTTGAATAGGTTGAATAATACATATTAAACAAATGTGTGGATGAAGCAGCCACATCAAGCATAATGTGTCAGTTAAAGTTTTGCAATCATACATTTTGTTTTATACTGTTTTTAAAAGGAAAAGGTTAACAAGTTAATATTTAGTGGTTGTTGGAGCAGGAATCCTCAGAATCTGCAGCAAACTCCACACACACCGGGGTTGCAGCAGCCACAGCAAAAGCGACACTTGATGCCGCGCTTCTGTCTGCTGTTATACAGCATCTGTGGGAAACACAGGAGACACGAGCACAATGTTCATCTGCAGCAGTATCACTCCTGTTTATTTTCACCTCATGTGGAGGAAGCACCAGAGCACTTTGTAGACAAAACACATTCACTGATATTAAATCAGCTGACGGTCTGAGTCCACATTGATTCAGTTAATGTTACTGACCTTCCATGAGTCCACTGATGCCTCCTCATGTGCTGCTGCTGGATATTCAATGCTCATTGGCTCCTCCAGCTCCTGCTCCTGTTAATGAATTGTGTACAGCAGAAACCACATTTTAGCATTTGAACAAACATCTGTAGCTTATAAGCTAACACACTTGGTTAAAGCTGAGCTCTTACTTCAGTGAGTGGGACAGCAGAGCTCTGATGAAGACAGATAAATGTGAGCAGCACGGCCACTGCAACGGCAACACTGAATGTCTTCATCTTAGGAAGGTTTGAGGGATGAAGTTTGGCTGTTTCTCCTGGTCTTGATGATTGTGGTGAGCTCCCTTGTGTTCTCCTGTCTGATGGTTGTGTGTGCAAAGGTGCTGATATTTATACTACTTGAGTCCACTGTTGCCTCGTCACTTACAGCTCTTACTCCACCTGTTTTCAGGAACATTGCAACACTCCTTACTTTCCGTTGGTATGTGACCCTGGGAATGGGAAATTCTCGGTGAATGGGAAATTCTGTACTTTTGTCAATCTGCATGAACTTTGATCTTTTCCAGGGATGTTTAAAATTATGTCTTTATTTCACGGCATGGTTATACTGAATCCTGTGAGGTACAGTGACAAATGCACATAGAACACAAAACAAGAATGTTTTTTGTAAAAAAAAAAAAAAAACTTATGCTCTACAGCACTGCCCCTTTTTGTAGAACATATTGCACCTATAAGAGCTTCTCATCCATGGAAACCCATGCCACGAAGTTCCCAGTGCAGTTTTGTGCGGATTTTAATGCCAGATGAGGAACTCTGCAAGTATTTAGTCTGCAGAGCTTTTGTAGCTTTTATGCACTCTGCTCGTCAGCATTCAGCGACCCCTCTCTGTAACTTTATATGGTCTGCCACTTCTAGCCTGAATTGCTTTGGTTCCTAAACATTTACAAAAATATCATTTACAGCTGATTATGAAATATCTAGGAGGGAAGAAATTTCACAAACTGACTTTTTGCAGTGTTGGCATCCTATTACTATACTGGAATTTAGTGAGCTCTTTAGAAGGACCCATTCATTCACTAATGTTTGTAAAGGCAGACTTCATGGCAAAGTACTTTTATACGCATGTGGAAATGGGACTGAAAACACCTGAATTCAGGTATTGGAGAGGTTTGGCCCCATACTTTGTCCAAATAGTGTATACTACCTCCTTGTTAATGCAGCCAAGTCATTGATAGTAAAAAATAAAGACAGTAGCTTAACAGTACCTGAATTGTTAACAAAAGATAAAATATGTATTCCTACTGTCATTTTTTTGAGTCACCATAAAGATTATTGTTGGTATGTTTCAAAACTGACCTCTAATAAATTACATTTCCAAACTACTAAACTGCACAAGCAGATAGATTTGGAGGAAAATCTGATACAGATTATGTTTCTGTTGAGAAATAAGGAAACATTAAAACACATCAAATTTTTTTGGTTTGTCAGAAGATCGTCAATAGTGAATGTACAAAGACGTTCAATATCCTCTGTTCAGTGATGGTTGTTCACAGTGGACATAGATGGCTTCTTTTACTCCTCTTTCAAACCATCTGTCTTCCCGTCCTGGACCTCTATGTTTATGTTTGCCACATCCAATATGACGGTGACGTTGATGTATGATTCAGCACTCAATGCGGTGTCTACATATATATGGTCTGTGGGTGAAACTGGTTGCAAAGAACAATGGCTCTGTGCATTCACTATATATGTTGTTGTGACAAGCAAAAACATTTGATTTTTTTAATGTTTCCTCATTTTTTCAACAGAAACCTAATCCAGCTGGAATCAGATTTTCTTCAAAATATTTAGTTTTTGACAGCAATATATAATACAGCACCTACAAAAAAAAAAAAATCAACAATGCTGCACAACACAAGTTTCTACAAATTAGGATGTTGTTCTCCTTTTGTATGTTATGCGTATTTGTCACGTCATTCAGTATAACTACGCTGTGAAGTAAAGACATACCATTACTTCGCTGGAAAAGATCAAAGTTCATGCAGATTGACAAAAGCACAGAATATCCCATTCACCGAGAATTTCCCATTTCCAGGTTCACATACCAACGGAAGTAAGGAGTGTTGCAATGTTCCTGAAAACAGGTGGAGTAAGAGCTGTAAGTGACGAGGCAACAGTGGACTCAAGTAGTATAAAAATCAGCACCTTTGCACACACAACCATCAGACAGGAGAACTCAAGGGAGCTCACCACAATCATCAAGACCAGGAGAAACAGCCAAACTTCATCCCTCAAACCTTCCTAAGATGAAGACATTCAGTGTTGCCGTTGCAGTGGCCGTGCTGCTCACATTTATCTGTCTTCATCAGAGCTCTGCTGTCCCACTCACTGAAGTAAGAACTCAGCTTTATCCAAGTGTGTTAGCTTATAAGCTACAGATGTTGTTCAAATGCTAAAATGTGGTTTCTGCTGTACACAATTCATTAACAGGAGCAGGAGCTGGAGGAGCCAATGAGCATTGATATCCAGCAGCAGCACATGAGGAGGCATCAGTGGACTCATGGAAGGTCAGTAACATTAACTGAATCAATGTGGACTCAGACCGTCAGCTGATTAAATATCAGTGAATGGTGTTTTGTCTACAAAGTGCTCTGGTGCTTCCTCCACATGAGGTGAAAATAAAGAGGAGTTGATACTGCTGCAGATGAACACTGTGCTCGTGTCTCCTGTGTTTCCCACAGATGCTGTATAACAGCAGACAGAAGCGCGGCATCAAGTGTCGCTTTTGCTGTGGCTGCTGCAACCCCGGTGTGTGTGGAGTTTGCTGCAGATTCTGAGGATTCCTGCTCCAACAACCACTAAATATTAACTTGTTAACCTTTTCCAGTATAAAACAAAATGTATGATTGCAAACTTAACTGACACATTATGCTTGATGTGGCTGCTTCATCCACACATTTGTTAATATGTATTATTCAACCTATTCAACCTATTCAGATGTCAGGCCTTGGTGATGTGACACTTTCAGTTAAGAATAAAAAATAAAAATATGTTGAAAATATATTTTTGTGTTTTGTTTTTTTAGACACAATACTATATTTGGAATAATGATTGGCAATGTGCATCACATGCATGCTGAATAGTGCCATACATGTGGGTTTTGCATTATCATATTGATTATCATGGCAAACCGGGAAATCTTCTGTTTAGATTAACATAAGCTGTGTCCAAATTCAGGCCTATGTGGGCCGGGTCCTTTGGAATTCCACAAGACCTCTAGTAAGACATTCACTATCCATTTATGAAACTTAACTTTAATCTCAGCCAAACTGATTTGTTCAGAAACAAATGAAACACTGAAATAGACCAAACATCAGCCATTAGAGATCATCTGAGTGAATTATAGTGAACCTCGACTGCCCGGTCAGGTGACAGCTGGTGAGGCGAGCTGGCTGGTAGAGCAGATGGAACGGCCATTAAGCGCTATCTTGATAAATCGAGGAGATATTTTGAGGTTTACACATTACATTCTACCTGAAAAACATTTTAAAGTTTATTTTGTGTCACAGAAACAGTCATATTTCAAAGTTTTTGGCTGCTCTCCTCCTCCATTGCTGCTTTTGAGTTTTGCTGCGCAGTGAATTAGAGGATATGGTAGGATACACTGGGACCTTTGAAGGATGCAGTCTCTCATTTGGACCTAGCTATAGAGTTCATCAAAGGTGATTTGTTAGCAGGAACTAGAAGACAGGAAGAGTACCGGTACTCTTAAAATTGGATTTGAAACGCATTCCATGAGTAAAAAATAAGTGAAAATTAAGTCCAAAGCACTTCACTTACTGTAATATGGCCATATGACGAGCTAGAAAATGAACTGTTGTCTCTGGTAGTGATAGTCCTGTTGTTTACACAGGCTAGATTTGGTTTTTGGTTTTTTTTGTTTTTTTTTGAGAGCGTTGGAACTTGGAACTGGATCCTTTGGATTTCTCCCTGATGAGAGGAATGGCGCACCCCACTGAGAACTACTGAACCGAACTGGAACGATTCATCTTGGCCGAACGGAGAACAGGCTGTTTTCCTACCACTGCAAACTCTCATCTGTGTGGTCGGATAATTGCCGTGCCACCTCAGCATAAACACTGTCATCTGAAAGCGGAGCAAGTTGGATTTGACCTGACTTAACTGACTAACTTAAATGACTGACTTAATTGACTAAACCTAGAAGAACTAAAACACAATCTGAGCTCAACGGGCAGAAGATTACTGTATTTTTGTTATTCTCATCTGGTATTATGCATAATTATTATTGCACTTTTATGTTGCAAATGTTCAGTAAAATTCATTGTATTTGCTACCTGTGGCTCCATTCATTCTTTTGCATGTCACACCTTGCCTTTAACCCTCCTATGAACTGTGTCATTGGCCCAAAACCCTGCTATGCAGTTAGCCCTTTCCTTTCCTGTACAGCCTATGGATGAATGGATGGATGGATGGTAGTCATTTTTACAAGCACCACAAAGGAAGAAGCTAGTCCTTTATGCTTACACCAAAATGCACATTATATTAAATGATATTAAAGTTTATTGTGATAAGTTGTGAAACACTAAATGGATACAGCTAAACTGAATGGAGCCATCATTAATTTGTTATTTTTACCTGTGTGTCTAATGTAACATTAAAAAATGCTACATTGAAAAAGTCTGGTTTGTTCAGTGCTTTGAGACGATACACAATGTTTTAATAGTATCAGCATGCAAATCATTTATACTCACAATAAAAATGACTTTTCACACTATATGGCAGTAACATTAAGGTTTATTGGGGTAATAGTGCAGTAGGATAATTAGCATTATGTGAAGTTGATACAGCTGCATCACTGAGCAGGCATCAACACAATGTGAACAAATCTTGCTAAAACTCTACAAGGATACATTTTTCATTATCAACATCCCATAAATACAGGATGTTGATAATGAAAAGGTTAACAAGTTAATATTTAGTGGTTGTTGGAGCAGGAATCCTCAGAATCTGCAGCAAACTCCACACACACCGGGGTTGCAGCAGCCACAGCAAAAGCGACACTTGATGCCGCGCTTCTGTCTGCTGTTATACAGCATCTGTGGGAAACACAGGAGACACGAGCACAGTGTTTCATCTGCAGCAGTATCACTCCTCTTTATTTTCACCTCATGTGGAGGAAGCACCAGAGCACTTTGTAGACAAAACACATTCACTGATATTTAAATCAGCTGACGGTCTGAGTCCACATTGATTCAGTTAATGTTACTGACCTTCCATGAGTCCACTGATGCCTCCTCATGTGCTGCTGCTGGATATTCAATGCTCATTGGCTCCTCCAGCTCCTGCTCCTGTTAATGAATTGTGTACAGCAGAAACCACATTTTAGCATTTGAACAAACATCTGTAGCTTATAAGCTAACACACTTGGTTAAAGCTGAGCTCTTACTTCAGTGAGTGGGACAGCAGAGCTCTGATGAAGACAGATAAATGTGAGCAGCACGGCCACTGCAACGGCAACACTGAATGTCTTCATCTTAGGAAGGTTTGAGGGATGAAGTTTGGCTGTTTCTCCTGGTCTTGATGATTGTGGTGAGCTCCCTTGTGTTCTCCTGTCTGATGGTTGTGTTGCAAAGGTGCTGATTTTTCTACTACTTGAGTCCACTGTTGCCTCGTCACTTACAGCTCTTACTCCACCTGTTTTCAGGAACATTGCAACACTCCTTACTTTCCGTTGGTATGTGAACCTGGAAATGGGAAATTCTCGGTGAATGGGATATTCTGTACTTTTGTCAATCTGCATGAACTTTGATCTTTTCCAGCGAAGTAATGGTATGTCTTTACTTCACAGCGTGGTTATACTGAATGGCATGACAAATATGCATAAAATACAAAAGGAGAACAACATCCTAATTTGTAGAAACTTGTGTTGTGCAGCATTGTTGATTTTTTTTTTTGTAGGTGCTGTATTTATATTATTGCTGTCAAAAACTAAATATTTTGAAGAAAATCTGATTCCAGCTGGATTAGGTTTCTGTTGAAAAAATGAGGAAACATGAAATAAAATCAAATGTTTTTTGCTTGTCCAAACAACATATATAGTGAATGCACAGAGCCATTGTTCTTGCAACAGTTTCACACCAACAGACATATATATGTAGACACCGCATTGAGTGCTGAATCATACATCAACATCACCGTCATATTGGATGTGGCAAACATAAACATAGAGGTCCAGGACCGGGAAGACAGATGGTTTGAAAGAGGAGTAAAAGAAGCCATCTATTCCACTGTGAACAACCATCACTGAACAGAGGATATTGACGTCTTTGTACATTCACTATTGACGATCTTCTGACAAACCAAAAAAATTGATGTGTTTTAATGTTTCCTTATTTTCTCAACAGAAACATAATCTGTATCAGATTTTCCTCCAAATCTATCTCTTGTGCAGTTTAGTAGTTTGGAAATGTATTTATTAGACGTCAGTTTGAAACATACCAACAATAATCTTTACGGTGACTCAAAAAAATGACAGTAGGAATACATATTTATCTTTGTTAACAATTCAGGTACTGTTAAGGTACTGTCTTTATTTTTACTATCAATGGCTTGGCTCTATTAACAAGGAGGTAGTATACACTATTTGGACCAAAGTATGGGGCCAACCTCTCCAATACCTGAATTCAGGTGTTTTCAGTCCACTCCACAGCGTATAAAAGTACTTTGCCATGAAGTCTGCCTTTACAAACATTAGTGAATGAATGGGTCGTTCTAAAGAGCTCACTAAATCCCAGTATAGTAATAGGATGCCAACACTGCAAAAGTCAGTTGTGAAATTTCTTCCCTCCTAGATATTTCATAATCAGCTGTAAAGGTATTTTTGTAAATGTTTAGGAACCAAAGCAATTCAGGCTAGAAGTGGCAGACCATATAAAGTTACAGAGAGGGGTCGCTGAATGCTGACGAGCAGAGTGCATAAAAGCTACAAAAGCTCTGCAGACTAAATACTTGCAGAGTTCCTCATCTGGCATTAAAATCCGCACAAAACTGCACTGGGAACTTCGTGGCATGGGTTTCCATGGATGAGCAGCTCCTATAGGTGCAATATGTGGGTGGCTTTTATCTCTATATATTGTAAATCAGTACAGCAATAATGTAAATGCAGTACCTACAAAAAGGAGCAGTGCTGTAGAGCACAAGTTTTTTTTTTTTTTTAAAAACATTCTTGTTTTGTGTTCTATGTGTATTTGTCACTGTACCTCACAGGATTCAGTATAACCATGCCGTGAAATAAAGACATACTTTAAACATCCCTGGAAAAGATCAAAGTTCATGCAGATTGACAAAAGTACAGAATATCCCATTCACCGAGAATTTCCCATTCCCAGGTTCACATACCAACGGAAAGTAAGGAGTGTTGCAATGTTCCTGAAAACAGGTGGAGTAAGAGCTGTAAGTGACGAGGCAACAGTGGACTCAAGTAGTATAAATATCAGCACCTTTGCACACTTAACCATCAGACAGGAGAACAAGGGAGCTCACCACAATCATCAAGACCAGGAGAAACAGCCAAACTTCATCCCTCAAACCTTCCTAAGATGAAGACATTCAGTGTTGCCGTTGCAGTGGCCGTGCTGCTCACATTTATCTGTCTTCATCAGAGCTCTGCTGTCCCACTCACTGAAGTAAGAACTCAGCTTTAACCAAGTGTGTTAGCTTATAAGCTACAGATGTTTGTTCAAATGCTAAAATGTGGTTTCTGCTGTACACAATTCATTAACAGGAGCAGGAGCTGGAGGAGCCAATGAGCATTGAATATCCAGCAGCAGCACATGAGGAGGCATCAGTGGACTCATGGAAGGTCAGTAACATAACTGAATCAATGTGGACTCAGACCGTCAGCTGATTTAAATATCAGTGAATGTGTTTTGTCTACAAAGTGCTCTGGTGCTTCCTCCACATGAGGTGAAATAAACAGGAGTGATACTGCTGCAGATGAACACTGTGCTCATGTCTCCTGTGTTTCCCACAGATGTATAACAGCAGACAGAAGCGCGGCATCAAGTGTCGCTTTTGCTGTGGCTGCTGCAACCCCGGTGTGTGTGGAGTTTGCTGCAGATTCTGAGGATTCCTGCTCCAACAACCACTAAATATTAACTTGTGAAGTTTTAAAGTAGTCAGTTTGAATTATGTTCATAGGATGCAAAATTTTAACGATTTTACAAGATTTTGGTGATGCTGTATTGTCTGTGTAATCTGTGATTTGACTCTTTCAATATATTTCATCAAATGTCAGAGTTCATTCATTAAGTCTATGAAAAAATAAAACTGAACGTGTAAAACTTGTTGCTTTTAATTTCTATCTTACTGCAACTGATGTAGAGCAGAAAATTATAGAATAGAAAAAACTTATTATTTTGAGGACATGGCGGGAAAAGATAATTAAATACCATCTGTGTGATCACTTCTAATCGCAGCACAGGGACGGTTTTCCACAAGGTTTAGGAGTGCATTTATGGGAATTTTTCACCATTCTTCCAGAAGCACAGTCTTTGCTCTAATTAATCCCAAAGGTGCTCTATCGGGTTCAGGTCAGGACTCTGTGCAGGCCAGTCAAGTTCTTTAACACTACACTCGCTCATCCATGTCTTTATAGTCCTGCTTTGTACACTGCTGTGCAGTCATGTTGGAACAGGAAGGGGCCATGCCAAACTGTTCCCACAAAGTTGGGACCATGAAATTGTCCAAACTGTCTTGATATGCTGAAGCATTAAGAGTTCCTTTCACTGGAACTAAGGGGCCGAGTCCAACTCCTGAAAAACAACCCACACCATAATCCCCCTCCACCAAACTTTATACTTGGCACAATGCAGTCAGACAAGTACTGTTCTGCTGACAACCAACAAATCCAGACTTGTCCATTAGATTGCCAGACAGAGAAACAGATTTGTCACTGCAGAGAACACGTCTCCAGTGCTCTAGAGTCGAGTGGCGGCGTGCTTTACACCACTGCATCCAATGCTTTTTGTGGTTGGTGATGTAAGGTTTGGATGCAGCTGCTCGGCCATGGAAACCATTCCATGAAGCTCTCTGTGCACTGCTCTTGAGCCAATCTGAAGGCCACGTGAAGTTTGGAGGTCTGTAACGACTGACTCTGCAGAAGGTTGGTGACCTCTGTGCACTATGCACCTCAGCATCCACTGACCCCACTCTGTGTTTTTGCATGGCCTACCACTTTGTGGCTGAGTTGCTGCCATCCCCAATCGCGTCCACTTTGTTATAATCACACTAACAGCTGACTGTGGAATATTTAGTAATGAGGAATTTCACAACTGGACTTGTTGCACAGTTGGCATCCTATCACGGTACCACTCTGGAATTCACTGAGCTCCTGAGAGCGACCCATTCTTTCACAAATGTTTGTAGACACAGTCTACATACCGAGGCGCTTGGTTTATCCAGCGCCTCGGTATGTAGACTGTGTCACTTCCATGGCCACTTCCGGTAGCCTAGTGTTGTAGTACTCGAGATCGGTCTTGGTCTCGAGACCGGTCTCGTGACCGCTTTTTGATGGTCTCGGTCTTGTCATGGACTCGACCGCATTTGGTCTCGGTCTTGTCATGGACTCGGACCTTGCGGACTCGGGATTTTATTTCAAGACCAGTCAAGACCACAGCTGTGGAAATATCACTAAATTGCCAGAATACTGTCCAATTTATTTGTTAACATCTTTGCTTTTATTGGATGCAAAACGTACTGATTCAAATCCCACAAATATTGCGCTCCTCTGCCTCTCAAAGGAGTGCACCTCACAGACTCCGCCCCGGCTAGGTCGCTGCTATTATCGCTGCTTACGCCTGTATCATTTCACCGCAGTTTGCAATCTACCACAGAGCACGGACAGTTTCATTCACAATGTGTATGTTTGATCTCACTATGGTCACGCGTGTGCTGCATAAATCGAAATAACTGCATGAACACGAAGAGAAGTAAGAGGGAAAATGAAGATCAAAGGAAAATTTCAGGCTTCCGATTCAACAAAAAAATCCCAGCATGAAAGGTAAATACCAACCTTCATGTATTTTGATACACAAACTAAAAATTTAATGCAAGTTTTAGGGCTGCAACGATTCTTGGAATAACGCAATTCGATTATTAAAAATCCTCGACACAAATTTGTTGCTTTGATGTTTGGTTTCAGCTCTGCAGCTCAGGTGTCTCCGTGTAAGCGGAGCATTTCCAAAAAAAAACAAAACGACCCTTTAACGCGAGTGGATCACTGAGATGTTTTTTCACGCCCCCACTTCTCTGTGCTGTGAGTGCGCATGTTTGAATGTGCGCGCGTGTTGTGCAGAGGATGTCAGCTGTTATTTTTTTCTTTACGTCAGCTGTAGCCACCAGAACAGATCTATAACCACAGTGTACTGGGGAAATGGGGGCTGCCATTAGCACTAGCAATCGTTCGGTGCCCCCTCCCCCACCATCAGTACAGAGGGGCTCCTTCAAAATTTTTATCAACCACCTGATCAGCAACATGAAGAACAGAGAACTTTGTAGCTGCTCCATCCACCCTGTTTGTTTCACACAGAGACATCTGCAGTACGGAAGTTAAAATATGCTGATGAATTGTTAAAATGAAAAATTATTTCTTATCCAATTACTTGATTAATTGACGGAGTAATCAATTAAATACTTGATTACTAAAATAATTGATAGTTTATGCTCACAATATGGTGGCTGATATTCAAATGTAGGAAATGCTATTAGCAGCCGAGGAATCTGGATTATGTTTTTGTTGTGTATTTTTTATGTGATTTCTGCAAACACAGTGGAAGGAAACGGCACTCTGGGACACATTAAATGCGTGATGTATAAATGTAACTTTTCTGGATTATATGTAAAAATGATCATTCTATCAATCTAATAATGCCTGATTTAGAGTTCTGCATTGATCCTTTGTGTATAACTGAAAATCCTCTCTGAAGCAAACCTGACATGCACCTCGAGAAATGTAACTACACGTCCAAAAAAACTGATTACTGCTTTCTGGTTATGTCTTAGGCCCCATCACTCAATTAACAAGTGGGAGCGGCATTTAGTGGTTAGTATTAGCTTACTAATTAGCATTAGCATTAGTGCTGGGGTGAGAAATATTTCTTGCTAGAACCCGGAAGTTACCATGGCCACCACCAATGGTAACAGCAGAGAAGTAAGTAAGTTGTTTCTCGCCATCAGTACATTGAGCTAGTGGTGGGCAGATTGATCCTGATATCGATAATATGGATGCCAACGTTGTATTGGTATTGATCAATATCAGTGTGATGAGATCGATACTTTGGCTTCAGTTTCTCTCCTGTATGCAGTGCTGCGGTTTCATCAAAGATGCGAGCTGACTGTCTAAGTGTCGCTCCTGTCACAGCACAGAGCACTTTGCTCCCCTCCCCACAGTGTTTTGTTATACTGTCTGTGATGCATAACATATTTTATTTGGGAAAAAAAAGGATTTTGCTATGAAACATTTAAATCAAATTTAAATGTAAATTTGTAGAAAATTAGTGAATGAAGGAACATTTTTTATAAAAATTTTTTATTATACTTTCTGAAAAATCTACCTGGAAAAAAGTTTGCATTTGTTCTTGAGTGATGATTTTGTACACTTAATTTATGAAAAAAAATTCCAGACATCAATGTATGGGGAAAATTGTTTTATTCTATTGTTTCAGAACAATAACTTTTATTTTGATAAAGTATTTTCTACTTACATATAAACTTTGCCCAATTCTATCCTGGGTTTTAACTAATTAATGATCCAAAGGAAAAAAATCTCAAACCAGTTAAACTTCATGGAAATTCTTCATAATTATTAAAAAGTATTGGTATCAGTATCGGTGATAATGGCCCTGTGGCATAGGATCGATACCAAATTATGAAGTGTTGCACACAACTACATTGAGCAGCATACACCAGGAGTGATTGACAGTGCTAAGACCCTCCTCCTGGCTCTGACTGGTTGTTTTTGACTGGGAGCGGTTCAGGGAGGAGGTGGAGGAGCTCCATTTTTTTCGCAGATTATCGGTCTCATACTGTCTGACATGGTGACAGTTTTAACAAATATGTAAAAACCAGATTTTTTATAAAAGTTACATCCTGCAGCTTTAATCTGTATAAGATTAAAGGCTTTAGTTCTTACTGTCGATGAGTGTTTGCCATTTTTTCAGTTTTACACATTTAGCTATGTGGTTTTGAAAAAGCACCCATTTTTACAAAGGTTGTTGGTTTAAAAACAACACAACTTTATGCATAGTTTATGAAAGGCAGAGAATAGTTAAGACTATTGTGATGAACTATGAATAATTGTTTTACATTCTGTGATAAATGATCTTTATTTAATACCCAGGAGTATTAAATAAAGATGGTTATATTTATTTGAGCTGTGAGTTTTTAATATCAGGGTAATTTTATGGGAATGCGGATCTTTCAGATGAATTTGAGAAGTGATTTTGATCATTTTTCACATTTATTGTGTCATGTAGTGTCAGGCACTGGTCTTGGTCTTGTCTCGGTCTCGCCCCCCCTCGGTCTTGGTCTCGACTGGTCTCGGACCCTAAAAGTCTTGGTCTTGTCTCGGTCTCGATACCCTCTGGTCTTGGTCTTGTCTCGGTCTCGGGTTAGGTGGTCTTGACTACAACACTACGGTAGCCATGGAAGTGACTGGAACACCTGAATTCATTCATTTGCATGGCTGATTGAATACTTTTGGTAATAGTGTATAACTTATATTGGGCTGGAGGGCTTGTTTGAAAAGAATTCAACCCATTAAGAGAAGTTGCTACAAAACTTATTTGCCTTTCCTATACAAATGACTACGTGATCCAATATTGTTTTATTTTGAAAGCTAAAACATCCATACTACCACAATGAAATTACCGATGCTATTTCAACCATGTTTAATAATTGGAACATTTCTCCCAGTGATCAGAAACACCAAAATTGCCTAAATGTGGGACTTTTTGATCTTCCAAGCACTCAGAATGCCATCAGTAATGCAAAAATATTCAGCTAACATGGTCTTTACTTTATCTACTACTGATCACTAACCAAGTTCACATCACCAAAGAGCCTGCGCCCAACTGCAGCGCAGGGTAACCACAGTAGTGGTTTAGTTACAGTTTAACATCAATGTGAAGTAAGCCCATATGTAAAATGCAAATGGATCTGTTTGTTCGTCAAAAAAACAAACAATAAAAACTTATATAATGAGTAGAAAAGTGATAACTGCTAGCATCAAGCTCAAACCAGTGATCAAATAGTGATCATTGCAGCTACTATATATGAGATAATAAAGTAGGTACTCCTTATATTCCTAAAAAAACAATGAAGATTCTAGATTCTAGATTATATTCTAACATTCACTCCACTGTTCCTTTACATAGATGTGTTCATTAAGACAAAGGTAAAAGGTCAGAGGGGTTATCAGTACATGAGATAAACTGGAGGTAAGGGATTTTGGTTATTGCGCAAGACATTTAGTAAAATTTAAAAGGCCCTTTGAACATTTTTTTGTGTAAACAGCACAGAGTGCATATAACGTCTACTATTATTGATTGTTGTCCTTCTTTAAAATGTAATTTTTTAAATATGATACATAATTTTAAATGGTTTTATTAAAGTGATAACAAATAAAGATGAGTTTGTGTCTTTATTATGTGTAATAAAAAGATGCATAGCAGTACACATTGATATAAATAGTTTATGCTGTATCATAAAACCTTATTTCCTGCATTCTGCCATTGAATGAGTGCAGGAAACTGACCCATACAACTGAGTGAGCACTTACTGATCAGATTTAATTAAGCTTGTATTAGACAGTAGCAAACTACATTACTTTAGTTCCACTGTTCCTTAACTTGGCAGTATTGTAGGGGAACCTGTTTAGTCCAGCAACGCCCTATAAGAAGGTTCTGTCATGTCTATCTGAAGAAAAAAGCGTTGGACACATTGATTTGAAATAATAACTTGTCTATCAGTAGCACAGCACACAATATAGCTCTCAAAGTGTATACTCTAAGTAACTGTTCTACCTCTAAAAAAAAAATAAAAATACTATGGCTAAATTATAAATTATTGAACAAATACTGTGCTCACCAATACAAGGTACAGAACAATTTATCCTCTGGGAATTTCCTATGACCATATCCAGCATCATTTAAGGAGTGATGCAAGCCTGTTCCTAGAGGGAAACAAGTACTGCCAGTGACAAAGCAGCACTGTATAAATAACAGCAGCTTCTACAAACAGTGCCATTATGCTTAAAAACACTGATAGCAGAACATAAAAGATTCAAGTATTAAACTGCTGAAAATGAAAACATTCACTGCTGCAGTTGTCGGGGCCGTTGTGCTCGTTTTTATTTGCATTCAGGGCTACACTGCCTTCCCATTCACTACAGTAAGTGGCCTACTTGATGTAAATTATGATTTATTCCTATTTATTCAGTGTTTATCTGCTATGCGTGCTTTTTTTTAATGCTTTCCTGAATGTATGTGACTAATCAACAGGTGGAAGAGCTGGAGGAGGAAATGAGCAACAATAATACTGCTGCAACGCAGGAAGAGACATCAGTAGAAATATGGATGGTATGCTGAGTTGATCAAGTACTCAAAATAAGTCATTTAACTTAAGTTAATTCAAATTCTAATCTACTGTGTTTTACAGTAGCACATCACAATACAGCCTGCAATCAATGCTGTAATTTTTCTGAATTTAGGATGCATTTTCAGTACCTAAAAATACTTAGATAAAGCAAAATTAAGGGGTAACAAACTGAGATTTTAAAGGACAAAAGACAGAAATTATGCTCTAAGTATATATCAGGAATTAATAACTTTGAGATATTTTAGAGGTAAGGACAAACAATGTTTTCCCAATCCTATATTGTAATTTTAGGGGAGAGGGCTGTACTTTTGAATACCCCAACCATGTATGTGCCACTAAACATCAAATTTAAAGCCACTAACTACATAAAAACATAGCAGAATTTGTTTCTTCTTTCCTTTAAAACCTCCACTTTTTACCCCCTTGTTCTAATGTACCTACCACTAAGTATTTTGGGGTACTGAAAATTAAACCCTAAACTTGGAAAAAATTACACAGTCATCTTCAGGAACTTACATAAGTCCTGGGCTGTGAAGTGCTACTGTTTCCTATAAATTGCGCTGACGTATTTCAGATGAGACAGCAGAATGAGCCATTTCTTTTTCTTTTCTTTCTTCTTTTCTTTCTTTCTTCTTTTCTTTTCTTTTCTTTTCTTTTCTTTTCTTTTCTTTTCTTCTTTCTTTTCTTTTCTTTTCTTTTTTCTTTCTTTCTTTCTTTTTTTTTTTACAGATGCCATTTGACATCAGGGAGAATAGCCACGCTAGCCCCGTTAGATGCCGTTATTGCTGCGGCTGCTGCCATCTCGGTGGCTGTGGCATGTGTTGCCAGTGAGGATTCAAGCGTCCTGCTGAGATTTGTGTAGCTTCCACCAGAAGCGGCGTTATGTTCTTGTCTTCAGTTAAAAACCTGATGTCACTGTACTTTGTCATGCTGTATTTACTATGTGTGCTCAGTGACGTCACTGCATCACCAGCATATTATCATTGCATTCATTTTTGGGGTCAATAAAAAAAGAAAAACACATCTTCAAATTATTTCTATAATTGACCTTCAGTTGCATGCAATAAACAACTGTGAGGATCAGAAAAAGGGGAGTGTTAGTAACAACTAACAGAGGCAGTTGTATTTTTCAAGGGTGGTCTGCTGTCTAAGTGCACACCAGGCTCAGCTCTGCAGTGGTTCATTATTATCCAGTACAGTACACGGAGGTATGGCATCCAGCCACGGTGGTGTGCATGCTATTGTGTTACTTTCAGCATGGCTGAATTATGCCACATTATAATGACCACAAAGGTCAAATAAATGGTGTGGTGTTAAACTGGTGTAGAAATGATTAGGGAACACACAGACTCAGACAGTCTATCTGACAGAGTTATGAATGGGGAAACAACATGCAAGCAAGTCAACAGATTTCAAGTGACATGCGGAACAATGGCGAACCTGCGGTTGCTGTTTAAGCCTGTGTGATTACAATTTAATTACCCCCATACACACAGAAGTGCAGACACACACAGAAACACACATTTGCTTACACTCACGCATGCACAGACTACCAGTCTGGAGCCTGGTAGACTCCCACTCTGATCCCACCCTCATGCAGCCTTGCAGGGGGCTGTGCGGCATACCAGGCCTGCCTCACGTCCAGACGGATGCCCGCTGCACACCACCATGCCAACAAAGCTGCTGCCAAACCACACAAGGAGATACTAAATGAGTGCACAGGGTTCTGTTCAGCTTCCTTACACACACAGAGACATGCACACATACACACCATGTGGTTTTTTTTGACTCATACCCACATACACATATGAGGCAGGCAGGTAGCAATCAGGGCCGTGTTCATCGGTAAATGCAGTATACTACCTCTATAAATCTTTAAACTAGTGATTGTGTACTGTATGAAGTGTATCAGCTAAACTTCTCGGGTGGTAAAATGAGGAAATCACAGCATGGTGCTTTTTTGCTGGTGATTTGATTTGCAGGGGATGGCATTTAGCCAGAAAAATCATTTAAAAAATCTTCAGATTCAAGACAAACACAGCTGAGCTTTGTAGATCACAGAATTACTGGACTGAGAAAACTCTTGACCTGATGGTGGCACTAGCTGAAATATCTGGAGGTAAATATAACTATAACAAAGGGGATGACAGTCCATCTGATCATTACCCAAACACTTCACTCAAAAATAAAATTAAAAGTTGACAGGACTTATGATTTGAAGCTTTTTGACCTGCCAGTGCTGTTACCAATAAAGTCAATGGTCCATGTCTGACTGGTTAAAATTAGAGATGCAATATTTTAGGTTGGACCACAATGTTGACCAACTCATAGGCTGGCATAGCCATCATCACAGCCCTGCTTTTAGCAGGGGTTAAAAATCTGTGTAAAAGGTTTTTGATGGCTGGATCCAGAGCGAAAAATATGGTGTAATGTTTTCACTAATATGTCACTTGACGAGTCTCAGCTGACAGATTAGTGATCACTTTCTCCAGTTAATCACTCAAACCAGCAAAGAGCAGCGTGTCAACTAGTGTTGAAGTCAAGACCACCTAACCCGAGACCGAGACAAGACCAAGACCAGAGGGTATCGAGACCGAGACAAGACCAAGACTTTTAGGGTCCGAGACCAGTCGAGACCAAGACCGAGGGGGGGCGAGACCGAGACAAGACCAAGACCAGTGCCTGACACTACATGACACAATAAAATGTGAAACATGATCAAAATCACTTCTCAAATTGATCTGAAAGATCCGCATTCCCATAAAATTACCCTGATATTAAAACTCACAGCTCAAATAAATATAACCATCTTATTTAATACTCTTGGGTGACTTCCATCATTTATCACAGAATGTAAAACAATTATTCATAGTTCATCACAATAGTCTTAACTTTTCTCTGCCTTTCATAAACTATGCATAAAGTTGTGTTGTTTTTAAACCAACCTTTGTAAAAATGGGTGCTTTTTCAAAACCACATAGCTAAATGTGTAAAACTGAAAAATGGCAAACACTCATCAACAGTAAGAACTAAAGCCTTTAATCTTATACAGATTAAAGCTGCAGGATGTAACTTTTATAAAAAATCTGGTTTTTACATATTTGTTAAAACTGTCACCATGTCAGACAGTATGAGACCGATAATCTGCGAAAAAAATGGAGCTCCTCCACCTCCTCCCTGAACCGCTCCCAGTCAAAAACAACCAGTCAGAGCCAGGAGGAGGGTCCTTAGCACTGTCAATCACTCCTGGTGTATGCTGCTCAATGTAGTTGTGTGCAACACTTCATAATTTGGTATCGATCCTATGCCAAGTAAATACAGGGCCATTATCACCGATACTGATACCAATACTTTTTAATAATTATGAAGAATTTCCATGAAGTTTAACTGGTTTGAGATTTTTTTCCTTTGGATCATTAATTAGTTAAACCCCAGGATAGAATTGGGCAAAGTTTATATGTAAGTAGAAAATACTTTATCAAAATAAAAGTTATTGTTCTGAAACAATAGAATAAAACAATTTTCCCCATACATTGATGTCTGGAATTTTTTTTCATAAATTAAGTGTACAAAATCATCACTCAAGAACAAATGCAAACTTTTTCCAGGTAGATTTTCAGAAAGTATAATAAAAAATTTAATAAAAAATGTCCCTTCATTCACTAATTTTTTACAAATTTACATTTAAATTTGATTTAAATGTTTCATAGCAAAATCCTTTTTTTTCCCAAATAAAATATGTATGCATCACATGACAGTATAACAAACACTGTGGGGAGGGGAGGAGCAAAGTGCTCTGTGCTGTGACAGGAGCGACACTTAGACAGTCAGCTCGCATCTTTGATGAAACCGCAGCACTGCATACAGGAGAGAAACTGAAGCCAAAGTATCGATCTCATCACACTGATATTGATCAATACCAATACAACGTTGGCATCCATATTATCGATATCAGGATCAATCTGCCCACCACTAGCTCAATGTACTAATGGCGGAGAAACAACAACTTACTTCTCTGCTGTTACCATTGGTGGTGGCCATGGTAACTTCCGGGTTCTAGCAAGAAATATTTCTCACCCCAGCACTAATGCTAATGCTAATTAGTAAGCTAATACTAACCACTAAATGCCGCTCCCACTTGTTAATTGAGTGATGGGGCCTAAGACATAACCAGAAAGCAGTAATCAGTTTTTTTGGACGTGTAGTTACATTTCTCGAGGTGCATGTCAGGTTTGCTTCAGAGAGGATTTTCAGTTATACACAAAGAATCAATGCAGAACTCTAAATCAGGCCTTATTAGATCGATAGAATGATAATTTTTGCATATAATCCAGAAAAGTTACATTTATACATCAAGTATTTAATGTGTCCCAGAGTGCCGTTCCTTCCACTGTGTTTGCAGAAATCACATAAAAAAATACACAACAAAAACATAATCCAAATTCCTCGGCTGCTAATAGCATTTCCTACATTTGAATATCAGCCACCATATTGTGAGCATAAACTATCACGTTTTTAATGCAACAATAGGAAGTGACATCATCTTGCTGGGAACTGTAGTATTTTATTCTTGAAGGCCTCTCATAGCTCTACTGGTGCTGAAAACTAATGTTTGACTATGGCTTTCTGAATACAAGTAGGGCTGCAACTATCAGTTATTTTAGTAATCAAGTATTCAGTTGATTACTCCATCAATTAATCAAGTAATTGGATAAGAAATAATTTTCATTTTAACAATTCATCAGCATATTTTAACTTCCGTACTGCAGATGTTTCTCTGTGTGAAACAAACAGGGTGGATGGAGCAGCTACAAAGTTCTCTGTTCTTCATGTTGCTGATCAGGTGGTTGATAAAAACATTTTGAAGGAGCCCCTCTGTACTGAAGGTGGTGGAGGGGGCACCGAACGATTGCTAGTGCTAATGGCAGCCCCCCTTTCCCCAGTACACTGTGGTTATAGATCTGTTCTGGTGGCTACAGCTGACGTAAAGAAAAAAATAACAGCTGACATCCTCTGCACAACACGCGCACATTCAAACATGCGCACTCACAGCACAGAGAAGTGGGGGTGTGGAGAAACATCTCAGCGATCCACTCGTGTTAAAGGGTCGTTTTTGGTTTTTTTGGAAATGCTCCGCTTACACGGAGACACCTGAGCTGCAGAGCTGAAACCAAACATCAAAGCAACAAATCTGTGTCGAGGATTTTAATAATCGAATTGCGTTATTCCAAGAATCGTTGCAGCCCTAAAACTTGCATTAAATTTTAGTTTGTGTATCAAAATACATGAAGGTTGGTATTTACCTTTCATGCTGGGATTTTGTTGTTGAATCGGAAGCCTGAAATTTTCCTTTGATCTTCATTTTCCCTCTTACTTCTCTTCGTGTTCATGCGGTTATTTCGATTTATGCAGCACACGCATGACCATAGTGAGATCAAACATACACACTGTGAATGAAACTGTCCGTGCTCTGTGGTAGATTGCAAACTGCGGTGAAATGATACAGGCGTAAGCAGCGATAATAGCAGCGACCTAGCCGGGGCGGAGTCTGTGAGGTGCGCTCCTTTGAGAGGCAGAGGAGCGCAATCTTTGTGGGATTTGAATCAGTACGTTTTGCATCCAATAAAAGCAAAGATGTTAACAAATAAATTGGACAGTATTCTGGCAATTTAGTGATATTTCCACAGCTGTGGTCTTGACTGGTCTTGAAATAAAATCCCGAGTCCGCAAGGTCCGAGTCCATGACAAGACCGAGACCAAATGCGGTCGAGTCCATGACAAGACCGAGACCATCAAAAAGCGGTCTCGAGACCGGTCTCGAGACCAAGACCGATCTCGAGTACTACAACACTAGTGTCAACCAATGACTCCACCGCAGGTCACACTCCACAGCAAAGGCTGTGAGCCATTCACACAAACAAAACACACACACCACACACACACAATCTGGGCTGGAAATGTCTGCGATGAGGTCAAGACCTCCCCTATAGCTGAGTTGATTAAACACATTTCTACAACCCACACACTGCCCAATAAAATTTGCTGTGCTAAAGATGATGACTGTGTTGCACTCACTGGGGGCATCACTGGCTCCAGCCTTCCCAAAGAGCCCAGCCCAGGGACTTATGCACAACACCCTGCTTCAGCGGCTCCACTTCCACCTACTCACCATGGGCCTTAAGGGAGCAATCAACCTGGCTTCTTATTAGAAGGATAACGACCGTTTGTACGTGTGTATATGTATGAAAGAATATTTCTTCCAGAGACCCTCCAAGTGGAGCCAAAGGTTGCTTCTGAAGCATGCTGCTGCATAATCCAGCCCTGAATCAAGGAGGGGTGGGGGATAAACATTCCTGGACAATGAGAGCCTACTTTACCCCCTGCTGTATTCATACCCACTTAAAATCTGCTTACCCACAATGCAATGCCTGGCTTAAGTGAATAGCCCCCCTGGAAGCACTGCAGTGCCACTTCAGAACAACATATCCCTACTTGTAGAAGCCACTAGTGTCAGCTATGGCTCAGATAAAACCCCTCTGGGCCCTGAATGAGTACATTATATCCTATTCAACTGGTCTTAATATAGTTTAATAAGACCTGTTTTCGGTTAATTCTCCCTTGAAACCGGTAGTAACACAGCTACTAGGCAGTGGGCACATATAAAAATTGAATGAATGGAGCAGGGCTGCCAGAGAGTCAGAAGGGGGAAAATAGGAATCCTTGTGGATTTGTCCTCACCAGCTGGCTCTTGAGTCCAGTATAATGGTTGTGCCCATGGCTCTCAAAGCACCAGTAAGAGGAAATGTTTGCCCAGTCTGTAATGCATTTAAGGTGTGCTGTATGATTCATTTCAGGCCATAAAGCCCTTGGATGTCA